>NW_027039989.1:0-128323 GCF_034236695.1 Oncorhynchus nerka
CACACACAGCACGTTTAACACACACATACGTTTAACACACACACACGTTTAACACACACACACAGCACGTTTAACACACACACACAGCATGTTTAACACACACAGCACGTTTAACACACACACACGTTTAACACACACACACACAGCACGTTTAACACACACAGCATGTTTAACACACCACGTTTAACACACACACACACCGTTTAACACACACACACCACGTTTAACACACACACACCACGTTTAACACACACACACCACGTTTAACACACACACGCGTTTAACACACACCACGTTTAACACACACACACACCACGTTTAACACACCACGTTTAACACACACACCACGTTTAACACACACACACACACCACGTTTAACACACACACACACCGCGTTTAACACACACACACCACGTTCAACACACACACACCATTTAACACACACCACGTTTAACACACACACGCGTTTAACTTACACACACACACACCACGTTTAACACACACAACGTTTAACACACACACAGCCATTACCCCTTTCATCCCATGACTTCAGATCGGGTGAGAGGATCCCAGCCAAATCAGGTTACCCAAACATATTTGTGCACACACACACACACACACACACACACAGGAATGTGAAAACATTGTGAACATATCCTTTAGGGTGATTTTAGAAGTGAAGTGTTGACAGTACAGTGTACGTCCTTGTCTTTTGGGATATGTTATGTAAAGTGAGGTCATGTTTTAGCAATGTACCATCTCCACAAAGGAAACCTGGTAACATACCTAAACCTCTTACCTAAACCTCTCCATGTGGGCTGTGCACTGACTATCTCCGTTGGACTAGTCATTCATAGGGTAGAGGTTAAAGGTCCAAGTTAAACGTACTATGTGCTGGGGTTGCCTTGCAGTCCAACCAAGAGGAATGGAGTCCACAGCAGATATTCAGCAGCTACAGGGGGAAAGCAGAGTGTTTTTGATGACAGATGTTGCTGTCGTTACATATGAGACATTAAAAATGGAGTAGAACAGACGGCAGCACTTTCATAAATCTCTCCCCCTCATTCGTCCAGAATCTGTCCAGGCTATACTTTACTGTTGGGGCAGAACATCTAGCTTGTGCATTTAAATTGTGTATTAGAATGTATTAGTAGTAGTGGCACATCTCAGGGCATCATAGATCTGTGTCTCTCTATCCTCTCTGTCTCTCTCTCCCTATTTCTTTGTCCCTCCTTTTCTCTCCTCCTCTTTCTCTCTCCCCTGTCTTTTTCTTAATCTCTCAGCTGGGGGAAATGGGTGTCTGGTCTATCCATGACCATCTGATGAGCTTTTAATGGACAATCATTACACTAATGGACTAGTCCTCTATCCTTCTAACACACATACTCTCCCTTTGTCCTTCTGTTTCTTTCTGTCTCTCTCCTCCGGGCTAGTCTTGGTGCAGAGACAGAGGTGAGGAGATATTAAAGAAATAGAAGTAAATTACAGCCGATCTGTTTCTCAGCACTTCTCATTTCCTCTGTCGTTGTGTGTTTTGTCATTTCCCTTTATTGTTGCGTTTGTTTACTTTGTCAGTCATTTACCGATTTGTTTCCATTCTATAAACAAACAATCATCCCTCCGCTCGTCTGACTAATCGTTCCTCTCCTCCTTTATTTCTGCTCGCGTTCCTCCCTCCCTCATTATTTACGGCGATAAACTGTCAAGGTTCCGTGTGCTAAGAAGTGTGTTTATGGTCATCTCTCTCAGCAGCAGGATATGAGTTATGCTAGGGGATATATTGTAGAGCTTATCAATCCACTTCTGTTTAATGTGGAGAGACCCCCCACTCATACACACACACACAGAGAGAACTCATAGCTCTGAAATCATCCCCCTACAGGGTGTCATGCAGTGTGTTAGTGCACCAGACAGTATTTGTCTCCCTGTGTGTCTGTCTGGCTCAGTATGTGTCTGTCTGTAGAGAGGAGAGAGGAAATGAAGTGGAACGACTGCTGCTGTGTTTCTCACTTGTGAGAGTGTGTGAGGTCATCACAGTGGGACACTGTCGCTCCTCAATGCTCTGTGTGTGAGGTCATCACAGTGGGACACAGTCGCTCCTCAATGCTCTGTGTGTAAGGTCATCACAGTGGGACACAGTCGCTCCTCAATGCTCTGTGTGTGAGGTCATCACAGTGGGACACAGTCGCTCCTCAATGCTCTGTGTGTGAGGTCATCACAGTGGGACAGCCAGGCCGCTCCTCAATGCTCTGTGTGTGAGGTCATCACAGTGGGACAGCCAGGCCACTCCTCAATGCTCTGTGTGTGTGCATGCATCCATAGATGTGTGTGTGGGTGAGCACGTGCGAGTAGCAGTCCGTGCGTGTGTGTGTGTGTGCATACGTCCACGTAACTTGGATATCTCCCTGTCTTTAATATTCCATCTTAGAGGAACATCTAACTTAGATATCTCCCTGTCTTTAATATTCTATCTTGGAGGAACATGTAACTTAGATATCTCCCTGTCTTTAATATTCCATCCATAACTTAGATATCTCCCTGTCTTTAATATTCCATCTTAGAGGAACATGTAACTTAGATATCTCCCTGTCTTTAATATTCCATCTTAGAGGAACATGTAACTTAGATATCTCCCTGTCTTTAATATTCCATCTTAGAGGAACATGTAACTTAGATATCTCCCTGTCTTTAATATTCCATCTTGGAGGAACATGTAACTTAGATATCTCCCTGTCTTTAATATTCCATCTTGGAGGAACATGTAACTTAGATATCTCCCTGTCTTTAATATTCCATCTTCGAGGAACATGTTTATTTTTTAATTTTTTTAATTTCACCTTTATTTAACCAGGTAGGCTAGTTGAGAACAAGTTCTCATTTGCAACTGCGACCTGGCCAAGATAAAGCATAGCAGTGTGAACAGACAACACAGAGTTACACATGGAGTAAACAATTAACAAGTCAATAACACAGTAGAAAAAAGGGGCAGTCTATATACAATGTGTGCAAAAGGCATGAGGAGGTAGGCGAATAATACAATTTTGCAGATTAACACTGGAGTGATAAATGATCAGATGGTCATGTACAGGTAGAGATATTGGTGTGCAAAAGAGCAGAAAAGTAAATAAAAATGTTTTTTAAAAACAGTATAAAACAGTATGGGAATGAGGTAGGTGAAAATGGGTGGGCTATTTACCAATAGACTATGTACAGCTGCAGCGATCGGTTAGCTGCTCGGATAGCTGATGTTTGAAGTTGGTGAGGGAGATAAAAGTCTCCAACTTCAGCGATTTTTGCAGTTCGTTCCAGTCACAGGCAGCAGAGTACTGGAACGAAAGGCGGCCAAATGAGGTGTTGGCTTTAGGGATGATCAGTGAGATACACCTGCTGGAGCGCGTGCTACGGATGGGTGTTGCCATCGTGACCAGTGAACTGAGATAAGGCGGAGCTTTACCTAGCATGGACTTGTAGATGACCTGGAGCCAGTGGGTCTGGCGACGAATATGTAGCGAGGGCCAGCCGACTAGAGCATACAAGTCGCAGTGGTGGGTGGTATAAGGTGCTTTGGTGACAAAACGGATGGCACTGTGATAGACTGCATCCAGTTTGCTGAGTAGAGTGTTGGAAGCCATTTTGTAGATGACATCGCCGAAGTCGAGGATCGGTAGGATAGTCATTTATACTAGGGTAAGCTTGGCGGCGTGGGTGAAGGAGGCTTTGTTGCGGAATAGAAAGCCGACTCTTGATTTGATTTTCGATTGGAGATGTTTGATGTGAGTCTGGAAGGAGAGTTTGCAGTCTAGCCAGACACCTAGGTACTTATAGATGTCCACATATTCAAGGTCGGAACCATCCAGGGTGGTGATGCTAGTCGGGCATGCGGGTGCAGGCAGCGATCGGTTGAAAAGCATGCATTTGGTTTTACTCGCGTTTAAGAGCAGGTGGAGGCCACGGAAGGAGTGCTGTATGGCATTGAAGCTTGTTTGGAGGTTAGATAGCACAGTGTCCAATGACGGGCCGAAAGTATATAGAATGGTGTCGTCTGCGTAGAGGTGGATCAGGGAATCACCCGCAGCAAGAGCAACATCATTGATATATACAGAGAAAAGAGTCGGCCCGAGAATTGAACCCTGTGGCACCCCCATAGAGACTGCCAGAGGACCGGACAGCATGCCCTCCGATTTGACACACTGAACTCTGTCTGCAAAGTAATTGGTGAACCAGGCAAGGCAGTCATCCGAGAAACCGAGGCTATTGAGTCTGCCGATAAGAATATGGTGATTGACAGAGTCGAAAGCCTTGGCGAGGTCGATGAAGACGGTAACTTAGATATCTCCCTGTCTTTAATATTCCATCTTGGAGGAACATGTCATTTACATGCCCCCAATACATCATACCACATAACTCAGTTTATTACTCAGGCCTACAAGCAAAGAGACACTGAGTTTGAAGGTAGGCCTTGAAATGCATCCACAGGTAAACCTCCAATTGACTGAAATGATGTCAAATCAAAATCAAATCAAATCAAATTTTATTTGTCACATACACATGGTTAGCAGATGTTAATGCGAGTGTAGCGAAATGCTTGTGCTTCTAGTTCCGACAATGCAGTGATAACCAACAAGTAATCTAACTAACAATTCTAAAACTACTGTCTTATACACAGTGTTGGGGGATAAAGAATATGTACATAAGGATATATGAGTGAGTGATGGTACAGAGCAGCATACAGTAGATGGTATCGAGTACAGTATATACATATGAGATGAGTATGTAGACAAAGTAAACAAAGTGGCATAGTTAAAGTGGCTAGTGATACATGTATTACATAAGGATGCAGTCGATGATGTAGAGTACAGTATATACGTATGCATATGAGATGAATAATGTAGGGTAAGTAACATTATATAAGGTAGCATTGTTTAAAGTGGCTAGTGATATATTTACATCATACACCAGTCAATTAGCCTATCAGAAGCTTCTAAAGCCATGACATCATTTTTGGGAATTTTCCAAGCTGTTTAAAGGCACAGTCAACTTAGTGTATGTAAACTTCTGACCCACTGGAATTGTGATACAGTGAATTATAAGTGAAATAATCTGTCTGTAAACAATTGTTGGAAAAATTACTTGTGTCATACACAAAGTAGATGTCCTAACCGACTTGCCAAAACTATAGTTAACAAGAAATGTATGGAGTGGTTGAAAAACTATTTTTAATGACTCCAACCTGTATGTAAACTTCCAACTTCAACTGTAATGCACCAGGGTCCCAATAGGGAGGCCCAGCTAGGTCTGTGTCTCTGTGCAGTGGTTAGACTGGTGTTATATCACTTCATGGTCTGTGTCTCTGTGCAGTGGTTAGACTGGTGTTATATCACTTCATGGTCTGTGTCTCTGTGCAGTGGTTAGACTGGTGTTATATCACTTCATGGTCTGTGTCTCTGTGCAGTGGTTAGATTGGTGTTAAATCACTTCATGGTCTGTGTCTCTGTGCAGTGGTTAGACTGGTGTTA
Source organism: Oncorhynchus nerka (assembly GCF_034236695.1). NCBI lineage: Eukaryota > Metazoa > Chordata > Actinopteri > Salmoniformes > Salmonidae > Oncorhynchus > Oncorhynchus nerka. Next base: position 5,517 of record NW_027039989.1, read on the forward strand.
TATCACTTCATGGTCTGTGTCTCTGTGCAGTGGTTAGACTGGTGTTATATCACTTCATGGTCTGTGTCTCTGTGCAGTGGTTAGACTGGTGTTATATCACTTCATGGTCTGTGTCTCTGTGCAGTGGTTAGACTGGTGTTATATCACTTCATGGTCTGTGTCTCTGTGCAGTGGTTAGACTGGTGTTATATCACTTCATGGTCTGTGTCTCTGTGCAGTGGTTAGATTGGTGTTAAATCACTTCATGGTCTGTGTCTCTGTGCAGTGGTTAGACTGGTGTTATATCACTTCATGGTCTGTGTCTGTGCAGTGGTTAGACTGGTGTTATATCACTTCATGGTCTGTGTCTCTGTGCAGTGGTTAGACTGGTGTTATATCACTTCATGGTCTGTGTCTCTGTGCAGTGGTTAGACTGGTGTTCTATCACTTCATGGTCTGTGTCTCTGTGCAGTGGTTAGACTGGTGTTAAATCACTTCATGGTCTGTGTCTCTGTGCAATGGTTAGACTGGTGTTATATCACTTCATGGTCTGTGTCTCTGTGCAGTGGTTAGACTGGTGTTATATCACTTCATGGTCTGTGTCTCTGTGCAGTGGTTAGATTGGTGTTAAATCACTTCATGGTCTGTGTCTCTGTGCAGTGGTTAGACTGGTGTTATATCACTTCATGGTCTGTGTCTCTGTGCAGTGGTTAGACTGGTGTTATATCACTTCATGGTCTGTGTCTCTGTGCAGTGGTTAGACTGGTGTTATATCACTTCATGGTCTGTGTCTCTGTGCAGTGGTTAGACTGGTGTTATATCACTTCATGGTCTGTGTCTCTGTGCAGTGGTTAGACTGGTGTTATATCACTTCATGGTCTGTGTCTCTGTGCAGTGGTTAGACTGGTGTTCTATCACTTCATGGTCTGTGTCTCTGTGCAGTGGTTTGACTTCATGGTGTTTCTACAGTCACAGTATTGTTGGTTAGGAACACCTAGGTGAAATATCAGACACCTTGGGTACACTCAGCAGATCAATACATTTATGAGTAGGATGTCTTCCTCGTTCCATTAGTGGTACAGGAACACAAACACCCCAAACACTGATTTGTATTTGACAAATGACATGTCTCTCTAGGAAGCCAACAGCACGTGGCTCTCCCCTCTGATCCTCTCAGATAAGGATTTATTAACTAGTCAGGTCAAGACTTCAAAGCTGTTTATGACGTCAGCAAGATAAAACATTGGTTTTACAGCCTTACTAACTACTGCATCACTTTCCCCTGTCGTGGTATGTAGGCGTTTTATTTATGGGGTAGGGAGGTGTGTGTGTGTGTGTGTGTGTGTGTGTGTGTGTGTGTGTGTGTGTGTGTGTGTGTGTGTGTGTGTGTGTGTGTGTGTAAAGTACATGTCTATATACATTAATGCAGACCTGCATGTTGGTGCTGGCATCCAGCTCTCCAGAAACATTCCTAACAGCATCTCTAACCTCCCCTGAGGGAGATATGTATTATTCCCTACATAGTGGACTACTTTTGATCAGGGCTGTCTATATATAGCACTATTTAGGGGACAGGGGGCCATTTGGCATGTAGACATGTATTAGTGTTGGGCCTGTAGGGAACAGAGAACATTGATGACTGTATTCTATCTGAACACCAAAGGTGGTGAAGGGTCACCTCACACTTACACAATGTGTTGCTGACTGCTCACTGTGTCTCTCCTCCTCCCTCTCCCTCCTCCTCCCTCTCTACTTTCTCCTCCTCCCCCTCTCCTCCCTCTCCCTCCTCCCTCTCCCCCCTCCTCCTGCCTCTCTTCTTTCTCCTCCTCTCCCTCCTCCCCTCTCTCCCTCCTCCCTCTCCCCCTCCTCCTGCCTCTCTTATTTCTCCTCCCTCCTCCTCCCCCCCTCTCCTCCCCTCCTCCCCCTCTCCCTCCCCTCCCTCCCTCCCCTCCTCCCCCTCCCTCCTCCTCCCTCCCTCCCTCCCCCTCCTCCCCCTTCTCTCCTCCTACCTCTCTTCTTTCTCCTCCTCCCCCTCTCCCTCCTCCCTCTCAACCTCCTCCTCCTTCTCTTATTTCTCCTCCTCCTCCCTCCCTCCTCCCCTCTCCTCCTCCTACCTCTCTTCTTTCTCCTCCTCCCCCCTCCTCCCTCCTCCTCCCCTTCAACCTCCTCCTCCTTCTCTTATTTCTCCTCCTCCCTCCCTCCCTCCTACCTCTCTCTCTCTCTCTCTCTCCTCTCCTCTCTCCTCTCCTCTCTCTCCTCTCTCTCCTCTCTCCTCCTCCCTCCCCTCTCTACTCTCTCTCTCTCTCTCCTCCTCTTCTCCTCCTCTCTCCTCCTCCTCTCTATCCTCTCTCTCTCTCTCCTCCCTCCTACCTCTCTTCTTTCTCCTCCTCCTCTCCCTCTCTCTCTCTCTCTCCTCCTCCTCTCCCTCTCTCTCTCTCTCTCTCCTCTCTCTCTCTCCCTCTCTCTCTCTCTCTCTCTCTCTCTCTCTCTCTCTCTCTCTCTCTCTCTCTCTCTCTCTCTCTCTCTCTCTCTCTCTCTCTCTCTCTCTCTCTCTCTCTAGATGTGTCAGGGAGAGGGCAGTCAGAGTGGGGGTCAGTTCCAGGGTCGGCCCAGTGAGGTCTGGTCCCAATGGCAGAACCAGCACCATGGCCAACAGGGAGGAGAGCCACACTCTCACCCCAACCCCTCCCAGACAGAGGTGTTCCAGGTAACACACACCCTAACCCCTCCCAGACAGAGGTGTTCCTGGTAATACACACCCTAACCCCTCCCAGACAGAGGTGTTCCAGGTAACACACACCCTAATCCCTCCCAGACAGAGGTGTTCCAGGTAACAGAGACACACCCTAACCCTTCCCAGACAGAGGTGTTCCAGGTAACACACACCCTAATCCCTCCCAGACAGAGGTGTTCCAGGTAACACACACCCTAACCCCTCCCAGACAGAGGTGTTCCAGGTGACACACACCCTAACCTCTCCCAGACAGAGGTGTTCCAGGTAACACACACCCTAACCCCTCCCAGACAGAGGTGTTCCTGGTAATACACACCCTAACCCCTCCCAGACAGAGGTGTTCCAGGTAACACACACCCTAATCCCTCCCAGACAGAGGTGTTCCAGGTAACACACACCCTAATTCCTCCCAGACAGAGGTGTTCCAGGTAACACACACCCTAATCCCTCCCAGACAGAGGTGTTCCAGGTAACACACACCCTAACCCCTCCCAGACAGAGGTGTTCCAGGTGACACACACCCTAATCCCTCCCTGACAGAGGGGTTCCAGGTAACACACACCCTAACCCCTCCCAGACAGAGGTGTTCCAGGTGACACACACCCTAACCTCTCCTAGACAGAGGTGTTCCAGGTAACACACACCCTAACCCCTCCCAGACAGAGGTGTTCCAGGTAACACACACCCTAACCCCTCCCAGACAGAGGTGTTCCAGGTAACACACACCCTAACCCCTCCCAGACAGAGGTGTTCCAGGTAACACACACCCTAACCCCTCCCAGACAGAGGTTTTCCAGGTAACACACACCCTAATCCCTCCCAGACAGCAGTGTTCCAGGTAACACAGAGAGACACTAACTCTTCCAGGTATCATGCACACCAATCCCAAGCTCCAATATCCTACAGTAATGTGTATGAGAGGCAGGAAGAGAGGTCACCTTGGACACACTGGGCTTCAATGGCTTATTTCCTCTCCTTCCCTGGCCTGAGCCCAGTGTACACAGTGCTGTCTGATATGGCTCCACATGAAAGTCTGTGTCCCTGATCCTGACCTTTCCTCTCTCCCTCCCCGTCTGTCTCTCTGTAGGACATGTTGCCGATGGCAGGAGACCCAACACAAGGAACAGCCAACTACAACATTGAAGACTTTGCTGATCTGGGCATGTTCCCTCCCTTCTCTGAGTAGAACTCTTTAACGTTCTATCAATGGAACACTGCTCTGTTCTTTCACTAGAACCCTCTGATAGAGGAAAAGGAATCGAACACAATGTGCTGGTTCCTTCATGGCTCCCCAACCTCACACACACACACACACTTTATCACACAGTGAATGTCCAGATGCACCCTCTCATAAACACACACACACTCCTTTACGAGAAGAGAGTTGGTTCTATAGAAGACTGGTACATTGCTAGTGGTGTACTGACCTTTTCCTTTGTAATAATGTCTTCTTCATTCACTTAAATGATGCCTGTTCTTTTAACAAAGGCTTGTGAATTTAAAGGTGCAATCTGTAACTTTCATTTCCCCTAGTGGCATCTTGAAGTACTACAAAATATGCCAAGAAGCAGTAAAAAAATACAAAGCCTAGAAAATTCACCAGTGCAGAACCCCCTCCCCCCCCTCCCCTTCCGTTTGCAAACAATTGCAGAGGCAGGCAGCACTTTGGGGGGGTAACAAAAATGACAGATTGCACCTTTTAAGCTGCCAATATCCACTTTGCACTCCACTCTGCCAAACTGCTCCAGGCTAAGAGACACTCACCACGCTGATCAGTTGGTACCATCGATACATATTATCATACAGTATGTCACTGCTGCTCCTCCCTCAGTATCACATTAAGCTTTATGCTGTAAATTATACCTATATGTAGTGATGTTCATAACACCTAGATAAAACCTACGGAAGTCTAGAAGGATTCTGTGTAGAAAAAATACAAATAAAGATTCCACTCACCGGCAAAAGTGGCTAAGCTACAATGCTTAAGTGCACTTCATCGAAGCTAACCGCTAAAACTCACCAGCTTGCTAAAAAGGGAAAAGCGCCATACCGCCAAAGCAACGCAGTACAGTATATATACTAGTTTAGTGTATCCTTGTGGCTCTCGCTGCTCTACTTTATAACTTTATTATATTATTCTCTTTTCTGATTATTAACAGAGACTGAATTCTACTTTATAGCGAGGGAACTTTTACATGATAGCTTGTGTACCGTGTCTCTGGTTAATGACTGATGGGACAGAATGATAGATTGTGTACCGTGTCTCTGGTTAATGACTGATGGGACAGATTCTACAACTGGAATCCTTTTGCTAAAAAAAAAATCTAAAAATGTATGTTTTTGTAAATAATGTGATTTTTCTGTTGACTCGTTACTTTTACACAGTATACATTGTTTTTGTGTAGGTTTATGTAGGTGTCATCAATGTGTGCAATGTGAGTACATATTTAACTATCGGTATTTAGTTTAGTCTTAATTGTACATTGAGTTTAAGGAACCTGTATAAAAGTGTGTAAATGTTACCCATTATTTTTGTTTAACACATTTCTGTGCTTGTGAAAATAAATGTTTATTGGTTACGTGGCTTCTAATCAAAGAAGTGTTTCCGGGCAGATTTTTGTGTAGAAATAATAAACACAAAACCATAAAGTGCAAGAAGAACATTGGAGAACACGGAGGAAACAAGGTTTTATTTCTAATTGTTCCAGACAAGTAATAGTATGCCATTGTTTGAGACACATCCTTGTCCGGTGTTTTTGTAATGGAGACGATCTCCAATCTAGTCTAAAGATTAGATTTACCAAGGGATATGTTAGGTCTGTCTCTACTGTAGGTTTCTGTTTCTTGTCAAAACATATCGTCATGAGAAGATGTGTGTGTTTATCACTCATTCATTGAGTCCTCCCGAGCCCTGTCCTAGTGCCAGTAGCAACAGAGTGCCCTTCCTTTCTGGGAGGAATCAGGGTGGACGTGAGGGAGGTGCTGAGTTGGGATCTCTCCCATAGTTAACAGTCTGAAGGTGTGTGTGTTTATCACTCATTCATTGGAGTCCTCCCGAGCCCTGTCCTAGTGCCAGTAGCAACAGAGTGCCCTTCCTTTCTGGGAGGAATCAGGGTGGACGTGAGGGAGGTGCTGAGTTGGGATCTCTCCCATAGTTCACAGTCTGAAGGGTGTGTGCTTGAGTACTTACTTGTGTGTGGTGATTTCTGCAGGCATGTCCCACTCTTTCCACACTATCACTTCACACAAGACAAGATGGGTGTGTGTCTGTTTTCCTTTAGGTGGATCTGGTGGACTAACCGGGACATGAGTCTGCAGAAAGAACATCAAAATGGCTGTTTCAATAGTAAAATGGCTACCTCTTCCTTTCTCTTTCCTTCACGAACACACTGAGATGACTAGATATGGTAAAATGGTACAAATTTAAAAAACACTGCTGAACTTGAAAAAGGAAGTGACACAGTAAGAAAAGCTTTTTAAATGTATTAGATACAGCTACTCTCTTGACCTTGTCACACTTCTGTTAGGCCTACTAGGTGACCTGAGCCGAGCTGTACTACTAGTCTGGTTATGCACCCAGACTTATACAGTCGTGATAAAGTACACCCTTTGGAAAGTGGTCTTTTTATTTTTGGGCACATGAACATTTGAGCTAAATTCCAACCACATTCATTGATAAATGGAACCCAATGGAACAAAAAACACAAAAAAATGTACTTTGAAAATGTTATGCAGGTAGCCTAGTGGTTAGAGCGTTGGGCTAGTAACCATAAGGTAGATCAAATCCCCAAGCTGACATGGTAAAGATATGTCGTTCTGTCCCTGAACAAGGCAGTTAACCCACTGTAACTAGGCCATCATTGTAAATAATCATTTTTAAAATAAAAAACAATTAAAATGACCAAAAATGCAGTTTCCTTATGCAGACAAAATGTGTACAGCCCTAACTTTATCATGGCTCAAATGTGGATCTGGTGCACCAATACAGGTGCAAATGATTAGGAAATGATTAGAGAGTACCTTGGAAGTGTACAGCCTTCCATAAAGATTAGAAACTTGGTTTGGTCTTAACCATATGGGTGTATGGTAACACATCAGCCAAGATCAAAAGACCTCAGAGGCCCTCAGAAGAAAGATTACCGATGACCATGGGTCTGGGAGGAATAACAAATCCATTTCCAAGCAAAGTACATCGTTCCACTGTCCGACAGATCATCTACAAATGGAGACAATTCCAGACCACAATCTACCTAGGACAGGTCGCCCCACCAAATTCAGCCCAAGAGCTGATCGAAAGATGCTCAGAAGTCTCTAAGAACCCCAGGGTAACATCAAGGGATCTACAGGCCTCTCTAGACACAATCAATGTGAAAGTGCATGAGTCAACTGTCAGAAAGAGACTGCACAAACTTGCCCTACATGGGAGGTCAGGAAGGAAGAAGTCCGCTCTCAAAAACGAATATCAAGACCAGAGTGACGTTTGCCAGACAACACCTGGGTAAAGACCAAAACTACTGGAACAATGTGCTCTGGACAGAGGGCATCTTTGGCAGTCGATATAAGAGACTGATAGACAGTTACAAGAAACGGCTACATTAAGTTATTTCAGCAACACCAGCTATTGAAGCTAGGGATTTACATTTTTAATTTTAGATGTTTTTTTGTAATGAATAAATGATTACAAAGTATAATCTTTCAGTTTCATTTGTTAAATTAGGTTATCTTTGTCTGTCAATAGTGTTGAAGTGAAGATTACATATCCATCTGTCCAAATAAAACAACTTTCCAGGCGGTGTACTTATTTTCCCCTACTGTATTTAGAGTTTGTCTGCTTTAAGAACGCATGCAATGCTATGGTTCTGCGTCCACCATAGTTGCCGAATCTTTGCTTGAAAGAATGGTCTGAGAGGGAAAATATTGGAGATGGCACACTGAAAAGGGTTTCACTGTGAGCAGGGTTTATGGGAGGATTCAATAACACTTCACAGGAGATGGATGTGTGTGTTTTCAGGTGGCTCTCGTGTATTTAACCTACTTGGACCTGGTTCTCCTGACACCAGTGTAATATACTGAATCTGGTTGCTTTCAAAACACACATCCTGACATGTTACTGTACAGCTTGAATGATAGAGCCTAGTGTGAAGACAGTGGAACCTTTTGCTCGTTGTGAACAAGCTAGCTTGCTAACGTCATGTACAATGTGTATCTTGCAGATCACATCCTAAAGGTGATATTTTCTGGTCTTTTGAAAGCTAAATGTATTTTGGAGAACTGTCACAAACACACCAGGGAACCGGATTCATATGTGAAAATGACTTCGAGGGTCTGGAGAGCCAAGTTTATGACATACGGTGATTTCAAGGTATTCATATCCCTTAACTTATTCAAGCAATCAATCACATTTATTTATAAAGCCCTTTTTAAATCAGCATATGTCACAAAGTGCTATACAGAAACCCTGCCTAAAACAGCAAGCAATGCAGATGTAGAAGCACGGTGACGAGGAAAAACTCCCTAGGAAGAAACCTAGAGAGGAACCCGACTCGGAGGGTTGGCCAGTCCTCTTCTAGCTGTACTGGGTAGAGAGGAACCCGACTCGGAGGGTTGGCCAGTCCTCTTCTAGCTGTACTGGGTAGAGAGGAACCCGACTCTGAGGGGTGGCCAGTCCTCTTCTAGCTGTACTGGGTAGAGAGGAACCAGGCTCTGAGGGGTGGCCAGTCCTCTTCTAGCTGTACTGGGTAGAGAGGAACCCGACTCTGAGGGGTGGCCAGTCCTCTTCTAGCTGTACTGGGTAGAGAGGAACCAGGCTCTGAGGGTTGGCCAGTCCTCTTCTAGTTGTGTCAGGTGGAGATTATAAGAGTACATGGCCATTTAAGGCAGATTGTTCTTCAAGATGTTCAAATGTTCATAGATGACCAGCAGGGTCGAATAATAATCACAGTGGTTGAAGAGGGTGCAACAGATCAGCAGCTCAGGAGTAAATGTCAGTTGGCTTTTCATAGCCACGCATTCAGAGGTCGAGACAGCAGGTGCGGGAGAGAAAGTCAAACAGCAGGTCTGGGACAGGTAGCACATCTGGTGAACAGGTCAGGGTTCCCTAGCCGCAGGCAGAACAGTTGGAACTGGAGCAGCAACACGACCAGGTGAACTGGGGACAGCCCGGAGTCATCAGACCAGGTAGTCCTGAGGCATGATCCTAGGGCTCAGGTCCTCCGGGAGGGAAGGGAGAATTAGAGGGAGCATACTTAAATTCACACAGGAGAATGACACCAGATATAATAGACTGACCCTAGCCCCCCGGCACATAGACTATTGCAGCATAGATTCTGAGATGGGTGGGTCGGGGGACACTGTCGCCCCGTCCGACGATACCCCCGGACAGGGCCAACCAGGCAGGATATAACCCCACCCACTTTGCCAAAGCACAGCCCTCACACCACTAGAGGGATATCAATAGACCGCCAACTTACTACCCTGAGACGAGGCTGAGTATAGCCTGTGAAGAGCTCCTCCACCGCGCGAGCCAGAGGGGGCGCAAAACCGGACAGGAAGATCACGTCTCTGACTCAACCCACTCAAGTGCCGCACCCCTTCTAGGGATGACATGGAAGAGCACTAGTAAGCCTGTGAATCAGCCCCTGTAATAGGGTCAGAGGCAGAGAATCCCAGTGGAGAGACAGCAAGGGCAGTTCATCGCTCCAGTGTGTTGCTGTTCACCTTCGCACCCCTGGACCAGACTACACAACCATAGAACCTACTGAAGAGATGAGTTTTCGGTAAAGACTTAAACATTGAGACTGAGTCTACGTCTCTCACATGGATAGGCAGATCATTCCATAAAAATTGAGCTCTATAGGAGAAAGCCCTGCCTCTAGCTGTTTGCTTAGAAATTCTGTTTGCTAATTCCACATTTTACAGCCTGAATTCAAAATGGATTGTATTTATTTTCCTCACCCATCTACACACAATATCCCATAATGACAAAGTGAAAACATGTTTTTAGAAATCTTTACAAATTTATTGAAAATTAAATACAGAAATGTTATTTACATAAGTATTCCGAACCCAGAGTCAATACATGTTAGAATCACCTTTGGCAGCGATTATAGCTGTGAGTCTTTCTGGGTAAATCATTTTAAACACTATTTTGTACACAGTAAGTACATGCAACTTACGTTAACCAAATGACTCTTGAACCTATTTAGGCCCATTACTAAGGGGTTGAATACTTAGACTCAAGACATTTCAGCTTGATTTTGTATTAATTTGTAAAAATGTCTAAAAACATAATTCAACTGACATTAGGGTGTATTGTGTGTAGACCAGTGACAAATCTAAATTGAATCTATTTTAAATTCAGGCTGAAACACCACAAAATGTGTAAAAAGTCCAGGGGTAGCCTAGTGGTTAGACTCTAGGGGTGTCAAAGTCAAATGGACGGAGGGCCAAATAAAAAAATCAGCTACAAGACGAGGGCCGGACTGTTCGAATGTTCATTGAAAAAATTTTAAATGACGCATATAGTCTAGTGAACCTAATTGAACCTACTGAAAACCTAACAAATATATTACAATATGATCAGATAAATAAAGCAATATTTTCTTATGGCTCTGTCAGTAATCTTTCATTTTCAACAGACACAAAAGACAAATTTCCTTTATATAAATATCCCCATAACATGAACATTAAATGAAAGAAACCGGTATTCAAGGCACCATCAGTAGACTATATTTTCTATTTTAGCAAAAGTGGGCTAAATTTACTTCAAAGAAAAACAATAATAGCAATTTTCTATCATCCACTCAACTGAAATATTTTTAAAATATAATTGGATTGAAATACAAAAAAATAAAGTGCAAAAATCTATTAATCAAAAACAACACTTTGTTTAAGGAGAAGTAACATGCAGTGAAAACAAATATTAAATTTTAACTTTTAAACTTGAACTGAGTAAAAACTCTAAATATGTGATTGCACAGTAATGTTCACTTGTTTGAGGTTGAGGGTGATACTTGGTGGTGTCCCATCTTTTCCACAAGTTCATCAATGTTCGGGTAAGGCTCTGAGCTGAAGAAATCCTCAGAATTGAGTGGAGGTGTTCAGCAGTAAGTCGACTTCTGTGTGATGTTTTGTTCAGGTTCATCAAAGAAAACAGTTGTTCACACAGGTATGTGCTGCCAAACATAGACAACGTTTGAGCAGCCTGGATGCGCAGCTGGGGCATTGTGCCGGGGAGGAACGGGCTTAACTCCGCAGCACCCACTGCCGCATATTTTGCCCTCAGTGCATCATTGCATTGGAGGTCAATCAACTCCATTTGGAGGTTTGGTGGTGAGCTTTCCACGTCAACAGCAAATGGGTTATGAGCAGTTCCAACCTGCTTTTGTGCTTCAAAGTCAGCAAATCGGCGTCGAAAGTCAGCGGCAAGCATACCTATTTTATCAGCCAACTGTGTGCTCGGGAACGCACTGGTAGAGAGCTTCTCTTTCATGGTCTGGCAGCTGGGAAAGTGGCTCAAATTTTCTTTCCGCATCTGCGTCTCCCACAGAGTCAGTTTGGTTTTAAATGCCTTCACTGTACTGTACATATCAGAGATGACACGATCCCGACCCTGCAGCTGCAAGTTTATTGCATTCAGATGACTCGTAATGTCACACAGAAAAGCCATTTCACACAGAAACATTTCGTCTCGGAGTTGTGTTGTGTCTTTCCCTTGCTGTCCAAGAACAGACAAATCTCCTCACGAAGCTCGAAACATCTTTGAAGCACCTTTCCCTGGCTTAGCCATCGCACCTCTGTGTGATAAGGCAAATCACCATGCTCCGTTTCTAACTCCGTCAGAAATGCCTTGAACTGGCGGTGATTCAAACCTTTGGCTCTGATAAAGTTAACTGTGCGCGTGATGATGCTCATTACATGCTCCATTTTCAAGGCTTTACCGCACAACGCTTCCTGGTGTATGATACAATGATAAGCTGTCAGCTCACCTGTCGCGTTTTCCTCTTGCATCTTTTCCCGTATCTTCGCCACCAGTCCGCTCCTGTGTCCACACATCGCAGGTGCTCCGTCGGTTGTCAAACCCACGAGTTTTTCCCAAGGCAGCTCCATCTCATTTACACATCTTGACACCTCTTCATACAAATCATGCCCCGTAGTTGTGCCATGCATAGGACGTAAAGCCAAAAACTCCTCTGTCACGCTTAGGTTGGAGTCCACTCCGCGGATGAAAATTGACAACTGGGCAATGTCAGAAATGTCGGTGCTCTCATCCACAGCCAAGGAATATGCAATAAAATCTTTCCCTTTTTCACAAGCTGCTCTTTTAGATTGATGGACAACTGGTCTACTCTCTCGGCAATGGTGTTTCTGCTCAGACTCACATTTAAAAGAGTTGCCTTTTTTCTGGGCAAACTTCGTCACAAACTTTAATCATGCAGTTTTTGATGAAATCCCCTCCGTAAATGGCCGGGCTGATTTAGCGATCTCTTCTGCCAAAATAAAACTGGCCTTGACAGCAGCCTGGCCTTGTGATTTGGCTTTTTTGAACAGAGCCTGTCGAGATTTGAGGCCTCGTTTTTTAATTCCTCTGCCTTTTGTAGCCTTTGTTCCATGTCCATATTCTTGTTTTTGTCCGCGTGTTTCGTTTCATAATGTCGTCTCAGATTATACTCTTTCAGTACCGCCACACTTTCTCCACACAGAAGACACACAGGTTTTCCAGCTACCTTCGTGAACATATACTCCGACTCCCACCTTGTTTGAAACCCCCGGTTCTCAGTATCCACCTTCCGTTTTGCCATTTTTGATGGGTATCTGAATGTTAATTTTACTGTGATGCTGACGACTGCTGTGCCAATAAATATTGAAATGAAGCAGCCTACTGCTCGGTGCGTCACCTTTGCATTGTGGGAAATGTAGTATTGGTGCGTGTAAAAGATCTGCGGGCTGCCGGCTTGCTGCGGGCCGGTTCTAATAATAAATCAAGATCATCCCAGGGGCCGTAAAAAACCTTCTTGCGGGCCGGATGTGGCCCGCGGGCCTTGACTCTGACATATGTGGGTTAGAGCATTGGGCCAGTAAAAGAAAGGTTGCTAGATTGAATCACCGAGCTGACAAGGTAAACATCTGTTGTTGTAGTCAGCCTGGAACGTGGTCTATAGAGTAGGCCTATCAAAATACAAAGACAATTGATGCAGATAAGGGATATACACAAAAAACACAAACAACAATGTGCAGTGGGCTAATTAACCATGTCCAGGTGCTGAGTAATGTTTCCTGAGACCTGAAGACTTGCATTAGCCCGTTGAGCTAACACAGTCATTGGGGAGCGAACACAGTCATCGGGGCGCTAACACAGTCATCGGGGAGATAACACAGTCATTGGGGAGCTAACACAGTCATCGGGGCGCTAACACAGTCATCAGGGAGCTAACACAGTTCAGCTTTTTTTGTCCAGGACTAAGCTTAGTCTGTGTCCAGGAAACCAGACCAAAGTGTGTTGTTAATTAGAGTGTGTGGAATGTGTGATCTCCAAAGCACAGCCGAAGCAACACGATTCCCCAAGTCAACAGGTTGTTGGTGTTTTGGAGTTTATTGCCGTTGTCCGTGCAGAAGAGCGTGATTCAAGCCTGTCAGCACACAAGACTGACAGACAAACAGAAAGACAGACGCAAAACCCAGCCCTGGGAAACACGGCGGATTCCACACACACACCACGGCGGATTCACACACACACCACGGCGGATTCCACACACACACACCACGGCGGATTCCACACACACACACACCACGGCGGATTCCACACACACACACCACGGCGGATTCCACACACACACACCACGGCGGATTCCACACACACCACGGCGGATTCCACACACACACCACGGCGGATTCCACACACACACCACGGCGGATTCCACACACACACCACGGCGGATTCCACACACACACCACGGCGGATTCCACACACACACCACGGCGGATTCCACACACACACCACGGCGGATTCCACACACACACCACGGCGGATTCCACACACACCACGGCGGATTCCACACACACCACGGCGGATTCCACACACACACCACGGCGGATTCCACACACACACCACGGCGGATTCCACACACACCACGGCGGATTCCACACACACACCACGGCGGATTCCACACACACACCACGGCGGATTCCACACACACACCACGGCGGATTCCACACACACACCACGGCGGATTCCACACACACACCACGGCGGATTCCACACACACACCACGGCGGATTCACACACACACCACGGCGGATTCCACACACACCACGGCGGATTCCACACACACACCACGGCGGATTCCACACACACACCACGGCGGATTCCACACACACACCACGGCGGATTCCAAATCTCATCTCAGTGGTGATTGCAGGGCCTGGAGCAGAGAGCTGTGTGAACGACATGCCTTTCTAAAGCACAGCATTAATAATACTTCAGCTTGACACTTTCAAATAAACACCAGGCTACCAACTATGAGGTTATGAAAATCAGGCATGATAGACTGTGGTAGACGCCAGACAAACACCAGTGCATGTAGCTACAGAAAGACCACGCCCCTAGTTAGTTATCTCTCTCAGAAATATTTCAGAGCTTAGCAGATGTCAGATAGGTATTTACAGGCTAATCTTAGTGCGTGTTATGTCAGGTAGGAATGCAGGCCAGGCAGCAATTTATAATTGACTACCTGTACATTCAAGACCTCGTAAATAGATTCTGGAGAGGTGTTACCAAGTGAGCTTGCCAGCGTGCGTGCGGTGTGTGTGAAACTGAACTAACATGGAGAGAAATCAGAGAAATCAAGCATATGGGCGACATCTCACACATGCACTCTGAACAAACATTTCCTCTTAAAAGATAACTGTTGATTTACTATACATGATGAGGGAGATATCATACTGTATGTAGTTATTTCTTCCTCGTAAGCAGTTTGTTTCTGGTCAGGACACATGGTCATAACTAGGTCTTGAACTGTTTCCTGGTCAGGGCACATGGTCATAACTAGGTCTTGAACTGTTTCCTGGCCAGGGCACATGGTCATAACTAGGTCCTGGACTGTTTCCTGGTCAGGGCACATGGTAATAACTAGGTATTGAACTGTTTCCTGGTCAGGGCACATGGTCATAACTAGGTCCTGGACTGTTTCCTGGTCAGGGCACATGGTCATAACTAGGTCCTGGACTGTTTCCTGGTCAGGGCACATGGTCATAACTAGGTATTGAACTGTTTCCTGGTCAGGGCACATGGTCATAACTAGGTCTTGAACTGTTTCCTGGTCAGGGCACATGGTCATAACTAGGTCCTGGACTGTTTCCTGGTCAGGGCACATGGCCATAACTAGGTCCTGGACTGTTTCCTGGTCAGGGCACATGGCCATAACTAGGTCTTGAACTGTTTCCTGGTCAGGACACATGGTCATAACTAGGTCCTGGACTGTTTCCTGGTCAGGGCACATGGTCATAACTAGGTCTTGAACTGTTTCCTGGTCAGGGCACATGGTAATAACTAGGTATTGAACTGTTTCCTGGTCAGGGCACATGGTCATAACTAGGTCCTGGACTGTTTCCTGGTCAGGGCACATGGTCATAACTAGGTCCTGGACTGTTTCCTGGTCAGGGCACATGGTCATAACTAGGTATTGAACTGTTTCCTGGTCAGGGCACATGGTCATAACTAGGTCTTGAACTGTTTCCTGGTCAGGGCACATGGTCATAACTAGGTCCTGGACTGTTTCCTGGTCAGGGCACATGGCCATAACTAGGTCCTGGACTGTTTCCTGGTCAGGGCACATGGCCATAACTAGGTCTTGAACTGTTTCCTGGTCAGGACACATGGTCATAACTAGGTCCTGGACTGTTTCCTGGTCAGGGCACATGGTCATAACTAGGTCTTGAACTGTTTCCTGGTCAGGGCACATGGTCATAACTAGGTCCTGGACTGTTTGCTGGTCAGGGCACATGGTCATAACTAGGTCTTGAACTGTTTTCTGGTCAGGGCACATGGTCATAACTAGGTCCTGGACTGTTTCCTGGTCAGGGCACATGGTCATAACTAGGTCTTGAACTGTTTCCTGGTCAGGGCACATGGTCATAACTAGGTATTGAACTGTTTCCTGGTCAGGGCACATGGTCATAACTAGGTCTTGAACTGTTTCCTGGTCAGGGTACATGGTCATAACTAGGTATTGAACTGTTTCCTGGTTAGGGCACATGGTCATAACTAGGTCCTGGACTGTTTCCTGGTCAGGGCACATGGTCATAACTAGGTATTGAACTGTTTCCTGGTCAGGGCACATGGCCATAACTAGGTCTTGAACTGTTTCCTGGTCAGGACACATGGTCATAACTAGGTCCTGGACTGTTTCCTGGTCAGGGCACATGGTCATAACTAGGTTTTGAACTGTTTCCTGGTCAGGGCACATGGTCATAACTAGGTCCTGGACTGTTTGCTGGTCAGGGCACATGGCCATAACTAGGTCTTGAACTGTTTTCTGGTCAGGGCACATGGTCATAACTAGGTCCTGGACTGTTTCCTGGTCAGGGCACATGGTCATAACTAGGTCCTAGAATGTTTCCTGGTCAGGACACATGGTAATAACTAGGTCTTGAACTGTTTCCTGGTCAGGACACATTGTCATAACTAGGTCTTTAACTGTTTCCTGGTCAGGGCACATGGTCATAACTAGGTCCTAGACTGTTTCCTGGTCAGGACACATGGTCATAACTTGGTCCTGGACTGTTTCCCCGCCAGGGCACATGGTCATAACTAGGTCTTGAACTGTTTCCTGGTCAGGGCACATGGTCATAACTAGGTCCTAGAATGTTTCCTGGTCAGGACACATGGTCATAACTAGGTCTTGAACTGTTTCCTGGTCAGGACATTTTGTCATAACTAGGTCTTTAACTGTTTCCTGGTCAGGGCACATGGTCATAACTAGGTCCTAGACTGTTTCCTGGTCAGGACACATGGTCATAACTTGGTCCTGGACTGTTTCCCCGCCAGGGCACATGGTCATAACTAGGTCTTGAACTGTTTCCTGGTCAGGGCACATGGTCATAACTAGGTCTTGAACTGTTTCCTGGTCAGGGCACATGGTCATAACTAGGTCTTGAACTGTTTCCTGGTCAGGGCACATGGTCATAACTAGGTTTTGAACTGTTTCCTGGTCAGGGCACATGGTCATAACTAGGTACTGGACTGTTTCCTGGTCAGGGAACATGGTCATAACTAGGTCCTGGACTGTTTCCTGGTCAGGGAACATGGTCAGGAAAACCTGGCGCTAAAAATAATCATCAGATCTCCTTCCGGTGAGAGAAATCATCTCTGTTTGGTTCAGCACAGCCCAAACCCTGACCAATAACACTGAGTTTTGTGCTGAAAGGATACTACTTCATATTCAGAAGGAATGTGAGGGAATTGTATATTCTGCAGGGTACTTTTCTACATTCCTCTCACTGTCAGATTACAACCTTGCTAAAACAACATGTTCTTTTCCAGAGGGGAGTGTTTTCCCAATGCTAGTCCTGTGGTGTCGTAGTCGGGAAGAAACACCTTAGAGCAGTGTTTCCCAAACTCCATCCTAAGGACCCCAAGAGCTGCATATTTAGGTTTTTGCCCTGGCACTACCACAGCTGATTCAAATAATCAATGCTTGATGATTAATTGATTATTTGAATCAGCTGTCTAGTGCCAGGGGCAAAAACCAAAACACACACCCAGGAGGTTTGTGGGAAACCCTGTCATAGGACATCAATTAGAACCTGTGTTACCCACTTCTATAAATCAGACGCATTGTAGTGTTTCCTGGTTGACTGCTTTTACAGCTCAGGTACATGAATATGATGGTTTCCTACCACCCACCCACCCACCCACCCACCCACCCACCCCCACACACACACACACACACACACACACACACACACACACACACACACACACACACACACACACACACACACACACACACACACACACAGAGGGGCAGGAAGGAAAGTGTGCTCATTGGCTAGGAGATTTACCCTCAAGCAGAATGTGTGACTTTGTTTCCTTGTCATATCTCTCACAGGAAGAGAGGCTTTAAAGAACAATTCTTTGGGGATGAACAGAATGAATTAGATTCTGCTTGTTTCATATTTTTCTCTCGATCTCACGTCGAGAGCCAGAGGCAGATTCTTTTTTATTTCATGTCTTTGGTGCCTTTTTCTGTGCATTCAACTGTTAAAGGTTCTACGGTGGATTTAATATGAAGCTAAAGCATTTCACTGCTGTCTTATCCAGGTGTTTGTAGCTTCAGGACAAACTAGCACCATTAGTAACATGCTTGTGTACTTTATCCAATCAGTGTAACACCTTACCAGCAGCTAGGCTACTAGCTGAAGGCTGAATACAACAATCTGCTGAAGTCACCAATGTCCATTTGCCTAAGTAAATAAATATCATGTCATTTTAACGTCAATTTGATGATTTACACTAAAGGTTATTGAGTTAAACTCATTCAATTAAAGTCAAAGCTCTGTCTTTTAACCCCAGGGGAGTGAGGTTGCTGAAAGCAGGAATCCTCCCCCGGCCTTCTATCCTGATCGACCCAGGCCCCGGCTGGACTAAACCCAAGGAGGAGGTATGCAGGGCTGGTGTCTGCCAGGGGCCTTCTGGGGGTCAAATCTCCTCCAGCTGGGAGCCTATCAGTGTGGGAAACCGTGGGGGTCAAATATGTGCGTGATTGCATGTCAAATCAAAGTTTATGGGTCACGTACAGAGATTCCCAGATGTTTTCACAGGTTCACTGAAATGCTTGTGTTTCTAGTTCCAACAGTGCAGTTATAATATAAAGCAATACAAAACAATACACACTTAATCCATAAAGTAAAAAGAAGGAAATGAAGAAATATCAGAGCGAACAATGTCATATATATATATATATATATACACACACACACTACATGACCAAAAGTATGGGGACACCTGCTCGTCGAACACATTCTCATTTACACCACTCCAGCCGACGCTTGGCATTGCACATGGTTATCTTAGGTTACTCGGCCATGGAAACCCATTTCATGAAGCTCCCGATGAACAGTTCTTGTGCTGATGTAGCTTCCAGAGGCAGTTTGGAACTCGGTAGTGAGTGTTGCAACCGAGGACAGACGATTGTTACACTCTTCAGCACTCGGAGGTCCCGTTCTGTGAGCTTGTGTGGCCTACCACTTCGCGGCTGAGCCGTTGTTGCTCCTAGACATTTCCACTTCACATTAACTGGGCTCTTCACGTCAACTGAGCTCTTCAGTACGGGCTATTCTACTGCCAATGTTTGTCTATGGAGATTGCATGACTGTGTGCTCAATTTTAGCCATGCTTGTTAAGTGTGCCTTGAATTCTAAATAAATCACAGATAGTGTCACCAGCAAAGCACCCCCACATCATTACACCTCCTCCTCCATCCACCAAAGGCCTGATTCACACAGTCTCCTCTGAACAGTTGATGTTGAGATGTTTCTGTTACTTGAACTCTGTGAAGCATTTATTTGGGCTTCAATTTCTGAGGCTGGTAACTCTAATGAACTTATCCTCTGCAGCAGAGGTAAGTCTAGGTCTTCCTTTCCTATGGCGGTCCTCATGAGAGCCAGTTTCATCATAGCGCTTGTTGGTTTTTGCGACTGCACTTGAAGAAACTTTCAAAGATCTTGAAATGTTCCGGATTGACTGACCTTCATGTCTTCAAGTAATGATGGACTGTCGTTTCTCTTTGCTTATTTGAGTTGTTCTTGCCCTAATATGGACTTGGTCTTGGACTTGGTCTTCTGTATACCACTCCTCCCTTGTCACAACACAACTGACTGGCTCAAACTCATTAAGATGGAAAGAAATTCCACAAATGAACTTTTAACAAGGCACACCTGTTAATTGAAATGCATTCCAGGTGACTACCTCATGAAGCTGGTTGAGAAAATGCCAAGAGTGTACAAAGCTGTCATCAAGGCAAAGCGTGGCTACTTTTGTCATGTATTGTCATGTTATGTCTTGTCCCTGTTCTTTCTCTTCTCTTCGTTTCCCCCTGCTGGTCGTATTAGGTTACTTTCTCTCCCTCTATCTCTCTCTCTCTCTCTCTATGGTCCTTTCCTGCTCCCAGCTGTTCCTCATTCTCCTAACGACCTCGTTTACTCTCTCACACCTGTCCCCTCTTTTCCCTCTGATTAAGTCTCTATTTCTCTCTCTGTTTCTGCTTCTGTCTTTGTCGGATTCTCGTTTGCTTTGCCCTTGTCCCGTCCTGTCGTAATCTGCCTCTTCATTAGATGCTGCGTGTGAGCAGGTGTCTCTGTCCTCTACGGCCCGCGCCTACCCGGAGGGACCTGCAGTCTGTTGCCGCTAGCCCTGCTATTCTCCTCTACTGCTAGAAGGGGATTCTCCTGTAAAGATTGAGGATTTATGTTTTCCCTGTTTGGACATTAAAAGACTCTGTTTCTGTTAAACCGCTTTTGGGTCCTCACTCACCTGCATAACAGAAGAATCCGACCAAGAATGGACCCAGCGACTTCGGATCCTCTCCACTCAGCCGTCGAGATCCAGGGAGCGATGCTAGGCAGACACGAGCAGGAATTGTCTGCTGCTCGACATGCCGTTGAGACCCTGGCCGCCCAAGTCTCCGACCTCTCGAAACATATTCACCATCTCCGCCTCGATCCACCGGCTACTTCCAGGGCTTCCGAGTCTCCGGAGCCCAGAATTAATAACCCACCGTGTTACTCTGGGGAGCCCACTGAATGCCGCTCGTTCCTCACCCAGTGTGATATTGTGTTCTCTCTCCAGCCCAACACGTACTCCAGGGGTACAGCTCGTATCACCTACGTCATATCTCTCCTTACTGGACGGGCTCGTGAGTGGGGCACGGCAATCTGGGAGGCAAGGGCTGAGTGTACTAACCAGTATCAGAACTTTAAGGAGGAGATGATACGGGTTTTTGATCGTTCAGTTTTTGGGAAAGAAGCTTCCAGGGCCCTGTCTTCCCTATGTCAAGGTAATCGATCCATAACTGATTACTCTATAGAGTTTCGCACTCTTGTTGCCTCCAGTGACTGGAACGAGCCGGCGTTGCTCGCTCGTTTTCTGGAGGGTCTCCGCGCGGAGGTAAAGGATGAGATTCTCTCCCGGGAGGTTCCTTCCAGCGTGGATTCCTTGATTGAACTCGCTATTCGCATAGAACGACGGGTAGATCTTCGTCACCGAGCTCGTGGAAGGAGCTCGCGTTATCCGTTTCCCCCTCTCCGCATCACTACCATCTTCCTCCACTGGCTCAGGTGCTGAGCCCATGCAGCTGGGGGGTACTCGCATCTCGACTAAGGAGAGGGAACGGAGAATCACCAACCGCCTCTGTCTCTATTGCGGTTCCGCTGGTCATTTTGTAATTTCATGTCTAGTAAAAGCCAGAGCTCATCAGTAAGCGGAGGGCTACTGGTGAGCGCTACTACTCAGGTCTCTCCTTCAAGATCCTGTACTACCTTGTCGGTCCATCTACGCTGAACCGGTTCGGCAGCTTCCTGCAGTGCCTTGATAGACTCTGGGGCGGAGGGCTGTTTTATGGACGAAGCCTGGGCTCGGGAACATGACATTCCTCTCAGACAGTTAGGGGAGCCCACGGCCATGTTCGCCTTGGATGGTAGTCCTCTCCCCAGGATTCAGCGTGAAACCCTACCTTTAACCCTCACTGTCTCTGGTAATCATAGTGAAACCATTTCTTTTTTAATTTTTCGTTCACCTTTTACACCTGTTGTTTTGGGCCATCCCTGGCTAGTGTGTCATAATCCTTCTATTAATTGGTCTAGTAATTCTATCCTCTCCTGGAACGTCTCTTGTCATGTGAAGTGTTTAATGTCTGCTATCCCTCCTGTTTCTTCTGCCCCTTCTTCACAGGAGGAGCCTGGTGATTTGACAGGGGTGCCGGAGGAATATCATGATCTGCGCACGGTCTTCAGTCGGTCCAGGGCCACCTCCCTTCCTCCGCACCGGTCGTATGATTGTAGTATTGATCTCCTTCCGGGTACCACTCCCCCCCGGGGTAGACTATACTCTCTGTCGGCTCCCGAACGTAAGGCTCTCGAAGATTATTTGTCTGTAGCTCTCGACGCCGGTACCGTAGTCCCTTCCTCCTCTCCCGCCGGAGCGGGGTTTTTTTGTTAAGAAAAGGACGGGACCCTGCGCCCCTGCTTGGATTATCGAGGGCTGAATGACATAACGGTTAAGAATCGTTATCCGCTTCCCTTATGTCTTCAGCCTTCGAGATCCTGCAGGGAGCCAGGTTTTTCACTAAGTTGGACCTTCGTAACGCTTACCATCTCGTGCGCATCAGGGAGGGGGACGAGTGGAAAACGGCGTTTAACACTCCGTTAGGGCACTTTGAATACCGGGTTCTGCCGTTCGGCCTCGCTAACGCTCCAGCTGTCTTTCAGGCATTAGTGAATGATGTACTGAGAGACATGCTGAACATCTTTGTTTTCGTTTACCTTGACGATATCCTGATTTTTTCACCGTCACTCCAGATTCATGTTCAGCACGTTCGACGTGTCCTCCAGCGCCTTTTAGAGAATTGTCTTTTTTGTGAAGGCTGAGAAGTGCGCTTTTCATGTCTCCTCCGTCACATTTCTCGGTTCTGTTATTTCCACTGAAGGCATTAAGATGGATCCCGCTAAGGTCCAAGCTGTCAGCGATTGGCCCGTCCCTAAGTCACGTGTCGAGCTGCAGCGCTTTCTCGGCTTCGCGAATTTCTGTCGTCGTTTCATTCGTAATTTCGGTCAGGTGGCAGCTCCTCTCACAGCCCTTACTTCTGTCAAGACGTGCTTTAAGTGGTCCGTTTCCGCTCCCTGCGTTTTACATCCGCTCCTATCCTTGTTACACCTGACGTCTCTAGACAGTTCATTGTCGAGGTTGACGCGTCAGAGGTGGGCGTGGGAGCCATTCTTTCCCAGCGCTCCCATTCTGATGACAAGGTCCACCCTTGCGCGTATTTTTCTCATCGCCTGTCGCCGTCGGAACGTAACTATGATGTGGGAACCCGCGAACTGCTCGCCATCCGCTTAGCCCTAGGCGAATGGCGACAGTGGTTGGAGGGGGCGACCGTTCCTTTTGTCGTTTGGACTGACCATAGGAACCTTGAGTACATCCGTTCTGCCAAACGACTTAATGCGCGTCAGGCTCGTTGGGCGCTGTTTTTCGCTCGTTTCGAGTTCGTTATTTCTTATCGTCCGGGCTCTAAGAACACCAAGCCTGATGCTTTATCCCGTCTCTTCAGTTCTTCAGTAGCCTCCACCGACCCGAGGGGATTCTCCCTGAGGGGCGTGTTGTCGGGTTGACTGTCTGGGGAATTGAGAGGCAGGTAAAGCAAGCACTCACTCACACTCCGTCGCCGCGCGCTTGTCCTAGGAACCTTCTTTTCGTTCCCGTTCCTACTCGTCTGGCCGTTCTTCAGTGGGCTCACTCTGCCAAGTTAGCCGGCCACCCCGGCGTTCGGGGTACGCTTGCTTCTATTCGCCAGCGTTTTTGGTGGCCCACTCAGGAGCGTGACACGCGTCGTTTCGTGGCTGCTTGTTCGGACTGCGCGCAGACTAAGTCCGGTAACTCTCCTCCTGCCGGCCGTCTCAGACCGCTTTCCATTCCTTCTCGACCGTGGTCTCACATCGCCTTAGACTTTATTACCGGTCTGCCTTCGTCAGCGGGGAAGACTGTTATTCTAACGGTTGTCGATAGGTTCTCTAAGGCGGCTCATTTTATTCCCCTCGCTAAGCTTCCTTCTGCTAAAGAG
The DNA here is from genome assembly GCF_034236695.1 of Oncorhynchus nerka. Taxonomy (NCBI): domain Eukaryota; kingdom Metazoa; phylum Chordata; class Actinopteri; order Salmoniformes; family Salmonidae; genus Oncorhynchus; species Oncorhynchus nerka. The sequence continues at coordinate 29,061 of NW_027039989.1, forward strand.
ACGGCACAAATCATCATTGAGAATGTTTTCAGAATTCATGGCCTTCCGTCAGACGCCGTTTCGGACAGGGGTCCGCAATTCACGTCTCAATTTTGGAGGGAGTTTTGCCGTTTGATTGGGGCTTCCGTCAGTCTCTCTTCCGGTTTTCACCCCCAGTCTAACGGTCAAGCAGAACGGGCCAATCAGACTATTGGTCGCATCTTACGCAGTCTTTCCTTTCGTAACCCTGCGTCTTGGGCAGAACAGCTCCCCTGGGCAGAATACGCTCACAACTCGCTTCCTTCGTCTGCGACCGGGCTATCTCCTTTTCAGAGTAGCCTCGGGTACCAGCCTCCTCTGTTCTCGTCCCAGCTCGCCGAGTCCAGCGTCCCCTCCGCTCAGGCTCTTGTCCAACGACGTGAGCGCACCTGGAAGAGGGTCAGGTCTGCACTTTGCCGTTATAGGGCGCAGACTGTGAGAGCCGCTAATAAGCATAGGACTAAGAGTCCTAGGTATTGTCGCGGTCAGAGAGTATGGCTCTCCACTCGTAACCTTCCCCTTATGACAGCTTCTCGCAAATTGACCCCGCGGTTCATTGGTCCGTTCCGTATTTCTCAGGTCATTAATCCTGTTGCAGTGCGACTTCTTCTTCCGCGACATCTTCGTCGCGTCCACCCGGTCTTCCATGTCTCCTGTGTCAAGCCCTTTCTTCGCGCCCCCGTTCGTCTCCCCCCCCCCCCCCGTCCTTGTCGAGGGCGCACCTATCTACAGGGTCCGGAAGATTATGGACATGCGTCCTCGGGGCCGTGGTCATCAGTACCTAGTGGATTGGGAGGGTTACGGTCCTGAGGAAAGGAGTTGGGTTCCATCTCGGGACGTGCTGGACCGTTTGCTGATCGATGATTTCCTCCGTTGCCGCCAGGTTTCCTCCTCGAGTGCGCCAGGAGGCGCTCGGTGAGTGGGGGTACTGTCATGTTTGTCATGTTATGTCTTGTCCCTGTTCTTTCTCTTCTCTTCGTTTCCCTCTGCTGGTCGTATTAGGTTACTTTCTCTCCCTCTATCTCTCTCTCTCTCTATGGTCCTTTCCTGCTCCCAGCTGTTCCTCATTCTCCTAATCACCTCATTTAGTCTTCTCTCACCTGTCCCCTCTTTTCCCTCTGATTAAGTCTCTATTTCTCTCTCTGTTTCTGCTTCTGTCTTTGTCGGATTCTCGTTTGTATTTTGCCTGTGATTTGTCCCGTCCTGTCGTAATCTGCCTCTTCATTAGATGCTGCGTGTGAGCAGGTGTCTCTGTCCTCTACGGCCCGCGCCTACCCGGAGGGACCTGCAGTCTGTTGCCGCTAGCCCTGCTATTCTCCTCTACTGCTAGAAGGGGACTCTCCTGTAAAGATTGAGGATTTATGTTTTCCCTGTTTGGACATTAAAAGACTCTGTTTCTGTTAAACCGCTTTTGGGTCCTCACTCACCTGCATAACAACTTTGAAGAATCTCAAATATAAAATACATTTGAATTTGTTTAACACTTTTTTGGTTACTACATGATTCCATATGTGTTATTTCATAGTTTTGGTGTCTTCACTATTATTCTACAATGTAGAAAATAGTCAAAGTAAAGAAAAACCGTTGAATGAGAAGGTGTGTCCAAACCTTTGACTGGTACTGTATATAATGTGTGTACATAAATAGAAAAGGTGTGTACAGCACTAGTTATATAGGATGAGCCATGACTAGATTACAGTATATACATATAAAGTGGGTTAAACAGCATGTAAACATAATTCATGTGACCAGTGTTCAATGACTATGTATGTAGGGCAGTAGTCTCTAAGGTGCAGGGTAGAGTACCGGGTGGTAGCTGGTTAGTAACAGTCTCTAAGGTGCAGGGTAGAGTACTGGGTGGTAGCTGGTTAGTAACAGTCTTTAAGGTGCAGGGTAGAGTACCGGGTGGTAGCTGGTTAGTAACAGTCTCTAAGGTGCAGGGTAGAGTACCGGGTGGTAGCTGTTTAGTAACAGTCTCTAAGGTGCAGGGTAGAGTACTGGGTGGTAGCTGGTTAGTAACAGTCTCTAAGGTGCAGGGTAGAGTTCCCGGGTGGTAGCTGGTTAGTAACAGTCTCTAAGGTGCAGGGTAGAGTACCGGGTGGTAGCTGGTTAGTAACCGTCTCTAAGGTGCAGAGTAGAGTACTGGGTGGTAGCTGGTTAGTAACAGTCTCTAAGGTGCAGGGTAGAGTACCGGGTGGTAGCTGGTTAGTAACCGTCTCTAAGGTGCAGGGCATGGTACTGGGTGGAGGCTCTCTGTCCCAGCTTTGATGCACCTGTACTGTCTCCTCCTTCTAGATGGTCCTTGATGATCTTCTAGATGGTAGCGGGGTGTACATGCCGTGGCTCAGGTGGCTGAGGTCCTTGATGATTTTCTAGATGGTAGCGGGGTGTACAGGCCGTGGCTCAGGTGGCTGAGGTCCTTGATGATCTTCTAGATGGTAGCGGGGTGTACATGCCGTGGCTCAGGTGGCTGAGGTCCTTGATGATCTTCTAGATGGTAGCGGGGTGTACAGGCCGTGGCTCAGGTGGCTGAGGTCCTTGATGATCTTCTAGATGGTAGCGGGGTGTACATGCCGTGGCTCAGGTGGCTGAGGTCCTTGATGATCTTCTAGATGGTAGCGGGGTGTACAGGCCGTGGCTCAGGTGGCTGAGGTCCTTGATGATCTTCTAGATGGTAGCGGGGTGTACAGGCCGTGGCTCAGGTGGCTGAGGTCCTTGATGATCTTCTAGATGGTAGCGGGGTGTACAGGCCGTGGCTCAGGTGGCTGAGGTCCTTGATGATCTTCTAGATGGTAGCGGGGTGTACAGGCCGTGGCTCAGGTGGCTGAGGTCCTTGATGATCTTCTAGATGGTAGCGGGTGTACAGGCCGTGGCTCAGGTGGCTGAAGTCCTTGATGATCTTCTTGGCCTTCCTGTGACACTGGGTGCTGTAGATGTCCTGGAGAGCAGACAGTGTGCCCCTGGTGTTGCGTTGGGTTGACTACACCAGCATCTAGAGAGCCCTGCGGTTGCGGACGGTGCAATTGCCATATCAGGCGGTGATATAGCCCGACAGGATGCTCTCAATGGTGCATCTGTAGAAGTCTGTGACGGTCTTAAGGGCCTAGATGAATTTCTTCAGCCTCCTGTTGCACCTTCTTCACCACACTGTGTGTGAAGGGACTAGTTCATCTCTTCAGTGATATGCACGCTGAGGAACTTGAAGCTTTTGACCCTCTCTACTGCGACCCTGTCGGTGTGGATGAGGGCGTGCTCTCTCTGTTGTCTCCTGTAGTCCACAATCAGCACCTTCGTTTTGTTGATGCGAGAGAGGTTATTTTCCTGGCACCACTCCACCAGGGCGTTTTTGTGTGTGTTTTTGTGTGTGTGTGTGTGTGTGTGTGTGTGTGTGTGTGTGTGTGTGTGTGTGTGTGTGTGTGTGTGTGTGTGTTTGCTTAATGGAGCATGTGTTGACTCTTCAGACGATAAACATGCAGCTTGCCTGAGAATGGACTCCCATAGGCCCATTAAGGCATCATTCCTGCAGAAAATGAATCCTTCTCAATCTAAGTGCAGATGCTGGCGCCCAAATCCACCCCCCTGCAAGACATCTCAGATCCATAAACAACGGACTTTGGCTGCTTGTCTAGGTGTCATTGAGTGTCTTTGCTTTTCTGTGGGAATGATGGCTTTGATAATGGAAGTGTATTATCAGGACCAGCTCAGAACATCCCATTCAGTACTGTTGTTGCGCTAGCATAGCTGTAGACTGCAGTCTGATGACCTCAGATAGTTGTTGTTCCGGGGGGTAGATCATAGCCGTAAAACATCTCTCTTCTCCATCTCCCCAGTGGGTAAAGTATCATTTGTCTTGGTCCCTTTGATCGTTAAGTGCCACAGAATGGATGTTTACTCTCTCTAGCTGAAATCAACACGGTTATTTAACTCTGAGGGTTTTAGATGAAGTCCCTCAGTGGTTGGTAGTGATGTGATTGTGGAGCGTGTGTGTGTGCGTTTGAATGTTTGTATGCTCTGTATGTGTGTGTGCCTGAGAACGCTTCTCTTCCCAGAAGGAGTGAATCAGGTACTGTTGAGTAATCAGCTGAATTGGCTCCCTCCATTGTTGATGTGAATACTGTGTGGCTATGATGAAGGAACCAGGTTATATTAGTGTCTTTGACGTTGCCTGAACAAAAGCCTTGGGAGAGTCCTGGTCAATTGTGAACGTAAGCTACCCGGTCACTTCTCCCTGTTTGCTCAAAGACCTTTTTATTGCACCATCTGGGCGCGTCGGCTACTGTCTTGTTATGCTAATACAAGAGGGTTACGTCCCAAATGGCACCCGATTCCCTATATAGTGCACTGTTATGAAACACAGCTGACCAGCCCTTGTCAAAAGTAGTGCACTATATAGGGAATAGGGTGCCATTTGGGATGCAATCTAGGATATGTCAATGAAAGGATTTACGGTGCCCAGCATTGAGTGAACCGGAAATTGGAGTTGAGTTTTTGGGCAGGGATTTCCCCCTGGCAGACGATAGGCATGACAGGGAGAGGGAGGGGATCAAACACATACAGGAAGTAGATGCTGATAGAGTTGGCAGAGAGAAGAGGTACGGGATGGGAGTGCTGATGCACAAAGCGGGAAGCTGGCTAGAGTGTGACTCTAAAGGCGTCATATCCTCATTGTGCCCTCTGAAAGAACAAGCTATGGTTGACACAGCTGGTTATGACATGTTATGAAACACAGCTGCTTATGACATGTTATGAAACCCAGCTGGTTATGACATGTTATGAAACCCAACTGGTTATGACATGTTATGAAACACAGCTGCTTATGACATGTTATGAAACCCAGCTGGTTATGACATTATGGCACACAGCTAGTTATCAAGTTATGACACACAGCTGGTTATGACATGTTATGAAACACAGCTGGTTATGATATGTTATGAAACACAGCTGGTTATGACATGTTATGAAACCCAGCTGGTTATGATATGTTATGAAACACAGCTGGTTATGACATGTTATGAAACCCAGCTGGTTATGATATGTTATGAAACACAGCTGGTTATGACATGTTATGAAACACAGCTGGTTATGACACACAGCTAGTTATGACATGTTATGAAACACAGCTGGTTATGACACACAGCTGGTTATGACACATTATGTCATATAGCTGGTTATGACACACAGCTGGTTATGACACATTCTGACATATAGCTGGTTATGACATATAGCTGGTTATGACACAGCTGGTTAGGATATAGCTGGCTATTACATGTTATGACACACAGCTGGTTATGACCAATGGAGCAGTGGAAGGTAAACGCACTTAAACGATCCCACCTTTTTATTCTGTGCATATGGTTAACCCACCTTTAGCAGAAAAGTGCATTGAAAGTATAGGGAGCTTTAGGGAGCTCTTCACAGTATGTCTCTTCCTTTGGTCTACACTACATCACTAGTTATGATCGTCTCCTTATCACACTCTCTTCACAGTATGTCTCTTCCTTTGGTCTATACTACATCACTAGTTATGATAGTCTCCTTATCACACTCTCTTCACAGTATGTCTCTTCCTTTGGTCTATACTACATCACTAGTTATGATCGTCTCCTTATCACACTCTCTTCACAGTATGTCTCTTCCTTTGGTCTACACTACATCACTAGTTATGATAGTCTCCTTATCACACTCTCTTCACAGTATGTCTCTTCCTTTGGTCTACACTACATCACTAGTTATGATCGTCTCCTTATCACAGTATGTCTCTTCCTTTGGTCTACACTACATCACTAGTTATGATCGTCTCCTTATCACAGTATGTCTCTTCCTTTGGTCTATACTACATCACTAGTTATGATAGTCTCCTTATCACACTCTCTTCACAGTATGTCTCTTCCTTTGGTCTACACTACATCACTAGTTATGATAGTCTCCTTATCACACTCTCTTCACAGTATGTCTCTTCCTTTGGTCTACACTACATCACTAGTTATGATAGTCTCCTTATCACACTCTCTTCACAGTATGTCTCTTCCTTTGGTCTACACTACATCACTAGTTATGATCGTCTCCTTATCACACTCTCTTCACAGTATGTCTCTTCCTTTGGTCTATACTACATCACTAGTTATGATAGTCTCCTTATCACACTCTCTTCACAGTATGTCTCTTCCTTTGGTCTACACTACATCACTAGTTATGATAGTCTCCTTATCACACTCTCTTCACAGTATGTCTCTTCCTTTGGTCTATACTACATCACTAGTTATGATCGTCTCCTTATCACACTCTCTTCACAGTATGTCTCTTCCTTTGGTCTACACTACATCACTAGTTATGATAGTCTCCTTATCACACTCTCTTCACAGTATGTCTCTTCCTTTGGTCTACACTACATCACTAGTTATGATAGTCTCCTTATCACACTCTCTTCACAGTATGTCTCTTCCTTTGGTCTACACTACATCACTAGTTATGATCGTCTCCTTATCACAGTATGTCTCTTCCTTTGGTCTATACTACATCACTAGTTATGATAGTCTCCTTATCACACTCTCTTCACAGTATGTCTCTTCCTTTGGTCTACACTACATCACTAGTTATGATAGTCTCCTTATCACAGTATGTCTCTTCCTTTGGTCTACACTACATCACTAGTTATGATCGTCTCCTTATCACAGTATGTCTCTTCCTTTGGTCTACACTACATCACTAGTTATGATAGTCTCCTTATCACACTCTCTTCACAGTATGTCTCTTCCTTTGGTCTATACTACATCACTAGTTATGATAGTCTCCTTATCACAGTATGTCTCTTCCTTTGGTCTACACTACATCACTAGTTATGATCGTCTCCTTATCACAGTATGTCTCTTCCTTTGGTCTATACTACATCACTAGTTATGATAGTCTCCTTATCACACTCTCTTCACAGTATGTCTCTTCCTTTGGTCTACACTACATCACTAGTTATGATAGTCTCCTTATCACACTCTCTTCACAGTATGTCTCTTCCTTTGGTCTACACCACATCACTAGTTATGATAGTCTCCTTATCACACTCTCTTCACAGTATGTCTCTTCCTTTGGTCTACACTACATCACTAGTTATGATAGTCTCCTTATCACACTCTCTTCACAGTATGTCTCTTCCTTTGGTCTATACTACATCACTAGTTATGATCGTCTCCTTATCACAGTATGTCTCTTCCTTTGGTCTATACTACATCACTAGTTATGATAGTCTCCTTATCACAGTATGTCTCTTCCTTTGGTCTATACTACATCACTAGTTATGATAGTCTCCTTATCACAGTATGTCTCTTCCTTTGGTCTATACTACATCACTAGTTATGATAGTCTCCTTATCACAGTATGTCTCTTCCTTTGGTCTACACTACATCACTAGTTATGATTGTCTCCTTATCACAGTATGTCTCTTCCTTTGGTCTATACTACATCACTAGTTATGATCGTCTCCTTATCACAGTATGTCTCTTCCTTTGGTCTACACTACATCACTAGTTATGATCGTCTCCTTATCACAGTATGTCTCTTCCTTTGGTCTACACTACATCACTAGTTATGATAGTCTCCTTATCACAGTATGTCTCTTCCTTTGGTCTACACTACATCACTAGTTATGATAGTCTCCTTATCACAGTATGTCTCTTCCTTTGGTCTATACTACATCACTAGTTATGATAGTCTCCTTATCACAGTATGTCTCTTCCTTTGGTCTATACTACATCACTAGTTATGATAGTCTCCTTATCACACTCTCTTCACAGTATGTCTCTTCCTTTGGTCTACACTACATCACTAGTTATGATCGTCTCCTTATCACACTCTCTTCACAGTATGTCTCTTCCTTTGGTCTATACTACATCACTAGTTATGATAGTCTCCTTATCACACTCTCTTCACAGTATGTCTCTTCCTTTGGTCTATACTACATCACTAGTTATGATAGTCTCCTTATCACACTCTCTTCACAGTATGTCTCTTCCTTTGGTCTACACTACATCACTAGTTATGATCGTCTCCTTATCACAGTATGTCTCTTCCTTTGGTCTACACTACATCACTAGTTATGATAGTCTCCTTATCACACTCTCTTCACAGTATGTCTCTTCCTTTGGTCTACACTACATCACTAGTTATGATCGTCTCCTTATCACAGTATGTCTCTTCCTTTGGTCTACACTACATCACTAGTTATGATCGTCTCCTTATCACAGTATGTCTCTTCCTTTGGTCTATACTACATCACTAGTTATGATAGTCTCCTTATCACACTCTCTTCACAGTATGTCTCTTCCTTTGGTCTACACTACATCACTAGTTATGATAGTCTCCTTATCACACTCTCTTCACAGTATGTCTCTTCCTTTGGTCTACACTACATCACTAGTTATGATAGTCTCCTTATCACACTCTCTTCACAGTATGTCTCTTCCTTTGGTCTACACTACATCACTAGTTATGATCGTCTCCTTATCACACTCTCTTCACAGTATGTCTCTTCCTTTGGTCTATACTACATCACTAGTTATGATAGTCTCCTTATCACACTCTCTTCACAGTATGTCTCTTCCTTTGGTCTACATCACTAGTTATGATAGTCTCCTTATCACACTCTCTTCACAGTATGTCTCTTCCTTTGGTCTATACTACATCACTAGTTATGATCGTCTCCTTATCACACTCTCTTCACAGTATGTCTCTTCCTTTGGTCTACACTACATCACTAGTTATGATAGTCTCCTTATCACACTCTCTTCACAGTATGTCTCTTCCTTTGGTCTACACTACATCACTAGTTATGATAGTCTCCTTATCACACTCTCTTCACAGTATGTCTCTTCCTTTGGTCTACACTACATCACTAGTTATGATCGTCTCCTTATCACAGTATGTCTCTTCCTTTGGTCTATACTACATCACTAGTTATGATAGTCTCCTTATCACACTCTCTTCACAGTATGTCTCTTCCTTTGGTCTACACTACATCACTAGTTATGATAGTCTCCTTATCACAGTATGTCTCTTCCTTTGGTCTACACTACATCACTAGTTATGATCGTCTCCTTATCACAGTATGTCTCTTCCTTTGGTCTACACTACATCACTAGTTATGATAGTCTCCTTATCACACTCTCTTCACAGTATGTCTCTTCCTTTGGTCTATACTACATCACTAGTTATGATAGTCTCCTTATCACAGTATGTCTCTTCCTTTGGTCTACACTACATCACTAGTTATGATCGTCTCCTTATCACAGTATGTCTCTTCCTTTGGTCTATACTACATCACTAGTTATGATAGTCTCCTTATCACACTCTCTTCACAGTATGTCTCTTCCTTTGGTCTACACTACATCACTAGTTATGATAGTCTCCTTATCACACTCTCTTCACAGTATGTCTCTTCCTTTGGTCTACACCACATCACTAGTTATGATAGTCTCCTTATCACACTCTCTTCACAGTATGTCTCTTCCTTTGGTCTACACTACATCACTAGTTATGATAGTCTCCTTATCACACTCTCTTCACAGTATGTCTCTTCCTTTGGTCTATACTACATCACTAGTTATGATCGTCTCCTTATCACAGTATGTCTCTTCCTTTGGTCTATACTACATCACTAGTTATGATAGTCTCCTTATCACAGTATGTCTCTTCCTTTGGTCTATACTACATCACTAGTTATGATAGTCTCCTTATCACAGTATGTCTCTTCCTTTGGTCTATACTACATCACTAGTTATGATAGTCTCCTTATCACAGTATGTCTCTTCCTTTGGTCTACACTACATCACTAGTTATGATTGTCTCCTTATCACAGTATGTCTCTTCCTTTGGTCTATACTACATCACTAGTTATGATCGTCTCCTTATCACAGTATGTCTCTTCCTTTGGTCTACACTACATCACTAGTTATGATCGTCTCCTTATCACAGTATGTCTCTTCCTTTGGTCTACACTACATCACTAGTTATGATAGTCTCCTTATCACAGTATGTCTCTTCCTTTGGTCTACACTACATCACTAGTTATGATAGTCTCCTTATCACAGTATGTCTCTTCCTTTGGTCTATACTACATCACTAGTTATGATAGTCTCCTTATCACAGTATGTCTCTTCCTTTGGTCTATACTACATCACTAGTTATGATAGTCTCCTTATCACACTCTCTTCACAGTATGTCTCTTCCTTTGGTCTACACTACATCACTAGTTATGATCGTCTCCTTATCACACTCTCTTCACAGTATGTCTCTTCCTTTGGTCTATACTACATCACTAGTTATGATAGTCTCCTTATCACACTCTCTTCACAGTATGTCTCTTCCTTTGGTCTATACTACATCACTAGTTATGATAGTCTCCTTATCACACTCTCTTCACAGTATGTCTCTTCCTTTGGTCTACACTACATCACTAGTTATGATCGTCTCCTTATCACAGTATGTCTCTTCCTTTGGTCTACACTACATCACTAGTTATGATAGTCTCCTTATCACACTCTCTTCACAGTATGTCTCTTCCTTTGGTCTATACTACATCACTAGTTATGATAGTCTCCTTATCACACTCTCTTCACAGTATGTCTCTTCCTTTGGTCTACACTACATCACTAGTTATGATAGTCTCCTTATCACACTCTCTTCACAGTATGTCTCTTCCTTTGGTCTACACCACATCACTAGTTATGATCGTCTCCTTATCACAGTATGTCTCTTCCTTTGGTCTACACTACATCACTAGTTATGATAGTCTCCTTATCACACTCTCTTCACAGTATGTCTCTTCCTTTGGTCTATACTACATCACTAGTTATGATAGTCTCCTTATCACACTCTCTTCACAGTATGTCTCTTCCTTTGGTCTATACTACATCACTAGTTATGATAGTCTCCTTATCACACTCTCTTCACAGTATGTCTCTTCCTTTGGTCTACACTACATCACTAGTTATGATCGTCTCCTTATCACACTCTCTTCACAGTATGTCTCTTCCTTTGGTCTATACTACATCACTAGTTATGATAGTCTCCTTATCACACTCTCTTCACAGTATGTCTCTTCCTTTGGTCTACACTACATCACTAGTTATGATAGTCTCCTTATCACACTCTCTTCACAGTATGTCTCTTCCTTTGGTCTACACCACATCACTAGTTATGATAGTCTCCTTATCACACTCTCTTCACAGTATGTCTCTTCCTTTGGTCTACACTACATCACTAGTTATGATAGTCTCCTTATCACACTCTCTTCACAGTATGTCTCTTCCTTTGGTCTATACTACATCACTAGTTATGATCGTCTCCTTATCACAGTATGTCTCTTCCTTTGGTCTATACTACATCACTAGTTATGATAGTCTCCTTATCACAGTATGTCTCTTCCTTTGGTCTATACTACATCACTAGTTATGATAGTCTCCTTATCACAGTATGTCTCTTCCTTTGGTCTATACTACATCACTAGTTATGATAGTCTCCTTATCACAGTATGTCTCTTCCTTTGGTCTACACTACATCACTAGTTATGATTGTCTCCTTATCACAGTATGTCTCTTCCTTTGGTCTATACTACATCACTAGTTATGATCGTCTCCTTATCACAGTATGTCTCTTCCTTTGGTCTACACTACATCACTAGTTATGATCGTCTCCTTATCACAGTATGTCTCTTCCTTTGGTCTACACTACATCACTAGTTATGATAGTCTCCTTATCACAGTATGTCTCTTCCTTTGGTCTACACTACATCACTAGTTATGATAGTCTCCTTATCACAGTATGTCTCTTCCTTTGGTCTATACTACATCACTAGTTATGATAGTCTCCTTATCACAGTATGTCTCTTCCTTTGGTCTATACTACATCACTAGTTATGATAGTCTCCTTATCACACTCTCTTCACAGTATGTCTCTTCCTTTGGTCTACACTACATCACTAGTTATGATCGTCTCCTTATCACACTCTCTTCACAGTATGTCTCTTCCTTTGGTCTATACTACATCACTAGTTATGATAGTCTCCTTATCACACTCTCTTCACAGTATGTCTCTTCCTTTGGTCTATACTACATCACTAGTTATGATAGTCTCCTTATCACACTCTCTTCACAGTATGTCTCTTCCTTTGGTCTACACTACATCACTAGTTATGATCGTCTCCTTATCACAGTATGTCTCTTCCTTTGGTCTACACTACATCACTAGTTATGATAGTCTCCTTATCACACTCTCTTCACAGTATGTCTCTTCCTTTGGTCTATACTACATCACTAGTTATGATAGTCTCCTTATCACACTCTCTTCACAGTATGTCTCTTCCTTTGGTCTACACTACATCACTAGTTATGATAGTCTCCTTATCACACTCTCTTCACAGTATGTCTCTTCCTTTGGTCTACACCACATCACTAGTTATGATCGTCTCCTTATCACAGTATGTCTCTTCCTTTGGTCTACACTACATCACTAGTTATGATAGTCTCCTTATCACACTCTCTTCACAGTATGTCTCTTCCTTTGGTCTATACTACATCACTAGTTATGATAGTCTCCTTATCACACTCTCTTCACAGTATGTCTCTTCCTTTGGTCTATACTACATCACTAGTTATGATAGTCTCCTTATCACACTCTCTTCACAGTATGTCTCTTCCTTTGGTCTACACTACATCACTAGTTATGATCGTCTCCTTATCACACTCTCTTCACAGTATGTCTCTTCCTTTGGTCTATACTACATCACTAGTTATGATAGTCTCCTTATCACACTCTCTTCACAGTATGTCTCTTCCTTTGGTCTACACTACATCACTAGTTATGATAGTCTCCTTATCACACTCTCTTCACAGTATGTCTCTTCCTTTGGTCTATACTACATCACTAGTTATGATAGTCTCCTTATCACACTCTCTTCACAGTATGTCTCTTCCTTTGGTCTACACTACATCACTAGTTATGATAGTTATCACAGTATGTCTCTTCCTTTGGTCTATACTACATCACTAGTTATGATCGTCTCTTATCACACTCTCTTCACAGTATGTCTCTTCCTTTGGTCTATACTACATCACTAGTTATGATCGTCTCCTTATCACACTCTCTTCACAGTATGTCTCTTCCTTTGGTCTATACTACATCACTAGTTATGATAGTCTCCTTATCACACTCTCTTCACAGTATGTCTCTTCCTTCTGTCTACACTACATCACTAGTTATGATAGTCTCCTTATCACACTCTCTTCACAGTATGTCTCTTCCTTTGGTCTCTACATCACTAGTTATGATCGTCTCCTTATCACAGTATGTCTCTTCCTTTGGTCTTATCACTAGTTATGATCGTCTCCTTATCACAGTATGTCTCTTCCTTTGGTCTATACTACATCACTAGTTATGATAGTCTCCTTATCACAGTATGTCTCTTCCTTTGGTCTACACTACATCACTAGTTATGATCGTCTCCTTATCACAGTATGTCTCTTCCTTTGGTCTACACTACATCACTAGTTATGTCTCTTCCTTTGTATGTCTCTTCCTTTGGTCACACTACATCACTAGTTATGATCGTCTCCTTATCACAGTATGTCTCTTCCTTTGGTCTACACTACATCACTAGTTATGATAGTCTCCTTATATCACAGTATGTCTCTTCCTTTGGTCTACACTACATCACTAGTTATGATAGTCTCCTTATCACAGTATGTCTCTTCCTTTGGTCTACACTACATCACTAGTTATGATAGTCTCCTTATCACAGTATGTCTCTTCCTTTGGTCTATACTACATCACTAGTTATGATAGTCTCCTTATCACAGTATGTCTCTTCCTTTGGTCTACACTACATCACTAGTTATGATAGTCTCCTTATCACAGTATGTCTCTTCCTTTGGTCTACACTACATCACTAGTTATGATCGTCTCCTTATCACAGTATGTCTCTTCCTTTGGTCTACACTACATCACTAGTTATGATAGTCTCCTTATCACACTCTCTTCACAGTATGTCTCTTCCTTTGGTCTATACTACATCACTAGTTATGATAGTCTCCTTATCACACTCTCTTCACAGTATGTCTCTTCCTTTGGTCTACACTACATCACTAGTTATGATAGTCTCCTTTATCACACTCTCTTCACAGTATGTCTCTTCCTTTGGTCTACACTACATCACTAGTTATGATCGTCTCCTTATCACAGTATGTCTCTTCCTTTGGTCTACACTACATCACTAGTTATGATAGTCTCCTTATCACAGTATGTCTCTTCCTTTGGTCTACACTACATCACTAGTTATGATCGTCTCCTTATCACAGTATGTCTCTTCCTTTGGTCTACACTACATCACTAGTTATGATAGTCTCCTTATCACAGTATGTCTCTTCCTTTGGTCTATACTACATCACTAGTTATGATCGTCTCCTTATCACACTCTCTTCACAGTATGTCTCTTCCTTTGGTCTATACTACATCACTAGTTATGATCGTCTCCTTATCACACTCTCTTCACAGTATGTCTCTTCCTTTGGTCTATACTACATCACTAGTTATGATAGTCTCCTTATCACACTCTCTTCACAGTATGTCTCTTCCTTTGGTCTACACTACATCACTAGTTATGATAGTCTCCTATCACACTCTCACAGTATGTCTCTTCCTTTGGTCTACACTACATCACTAGTTATGAGTCTCCTTATCACAGATATGTCTCTTCCTTTGGTCTACACTACATCACTAGTTATGATAGTCTCCTTATCACAGTATGTCTCTTCCTTTGGTCTATACTACATCACTAGTTATGATGTCTCCTTATCACAGTATGTCTCTTCCTTTGGTCTACACTACATCACTAGTTATGATGATCAGTATGTCTCTTCCTCTACACTACATCACAGTATGTCTCTTCCTTTGGTCTACACTACATCACTAGTTATGATCGTCTCCTTATCACAGTATGTCTCTTCCTTTGGTCTACACTACATCACTAGTTTGATCGTCTCCTTATCACAGTATGTCTCTTCCTTTGGTCTATACTACATCACTAGTTATGATCGTCTCCTTATCACAGTATGTCTCTTCCTTTGGTCTACACTACATCACTAGTTATGATAGTCTCCTTATCACAGTATGTCTCTTCCTTTGGTCTACACTACATCACTAGTTATGATCGATCTCCTTATCACAGTATGTCTCTTCCTTTGGTCTACACTACATCACTAGTTATGATAGTCTCCTTATCACACTCTCTTCACAGTATGTCTCTTCCTTTGGTCTACTACATCACTAGTTATGATGTCTCCTTATCACAGTATGTCTCTTCCTTTGGTCTACACTACATCACTAGTTATGATCGTCTCCTTATCACAGTATGTCTCTTCCTTTGGTCTACACTACATCACTAGTTATGATAGTCTCCTTATCACACTCTCTTCACAGTATGTCTCTTCCTTTGGTCTACACTACATCACTAGTTATGATAGTCTCCTTATCACACTCTCTTCACAGTATGTCTCTTCCTTTGGTCTACACTACATCACTAGTTATGATAGTCTCCTTATCACACTCTCTTCACAGTATGTCTCTTCCTTTGGTCTACACTACATCACTAGTTATGATCGTCTCCTTATCACACTCTCTTCACAGTATGTCTCTTCCTTTGGTCTACACTACATCACTAGTTATGATAGTCTCCTTATCACACTCTCTTCACAGTATGTCTCTTCCTTTGGTCTACACTACATCACTAGTTATGATAGTCTCCTTATCACAGTATGTCTCTTCCTTTGGTCTACACTACATCACTAGTTATGATGTCTCTTCACTTTGTCTCTTCCTTTGGTCTACACATCACTAGTTATGATAGTCTCCTTATCACACTCTCTTCACAGTATGTCTCTTCCTTTGGTCTATACTACATCACTAGTTATGATCGTCTCCTTATCACACTCTCTTCACAGTATGTCTCTTCCTTTGGTCTATACTACATCACTAGTTATGATAGTCTCCTTATCACACTCTCTTCACAGTATGTCTCTTCCTTTGGTCTATACTACATCACTAGTTATGATAGTCTCCTTATCACACTCTCTTCACAGTATGTCTCTTCCTTTGGTCTATACTACATCACTAGTTATGATCGTCTCCTTATCACACTCTCTTCACAGTATGTCTCTTCCTTTGGTCTACACTACATCACTAGTTATGATAGTCTCCTTATCACAGTATGTCTCTTCCTTTGGTCTATACTACATCACTAGTTATGATCGTCTCCTTATCACACTCTCTTCACAGTATGTCTCTTCCTTTGGTCTATACTACATCACTAGTTATGATCGTCTCCTTATCACACTCTCTTCACAGTATGTCTCTTCCTTTGGTCTATACTACATCACTAGTTATGATAGTCTCCTTATCACACTCTCTTCACAGTATGTCTCTTCCTTCTGTCTACACTACATCACTAGTTATGATAGTCTCCTTATCACACTCTCTTCACAGTATGTCTCTTCCTTTGGTCTACACTACATCACTAGTTATGATCGTCTCCTTATCACAGTATGTCTCTTCCTTTGGTCTACACTACATCACTAGTTATGATCGTCTCCTTATCACAGTATGTCTCTTCCTTTGGTCTATACTACATCACTAGTTATGATAGTCTCCTTATCACAGTATGTCTCTTCCTTTGGTCTACACTACATCACTAGTTATATGTCTCTTCTCTTTTGGTCTACACTACATCACTAGTTATGATAGTCTCCTTATCACAGTATGTCTCTTCCTTTGGTCTACACTACATCACTAGTTATGATAGTCTCCTTATCACACTCTCTTCACAGTATGTCTCTTCCTTTGGTCTACACTACATCACTAGTTATGATAGTCTTCCTTTGGTCTTATCACACGTCTCTTCACAGTATGTCTCTTCCTTTGGTCTACACTACATCACTAGTTATGATCGTCTCCTTATCACAGTATGTCTCTTCCTTTGGTCTACACTACATCACTAGTTATGATAGTCTCCTTATCACAGTATGTCTCTTCCTTTGGTCTACACTACATCACTAGTTATGATAGTCTCCTTATCACAGTATGTCTCTTCCTTTGGTCTACACTACATCACTAGTTATGATAGTCTCCTATCACAGTATGTCTCTTCCTTTGGTCTATACTACATCACAGTATGTCTCTTCTCTTCCTTTGGTCTACAGTACTACATCACTAGTTATGATAGTCTCCTTATCACACTCTCTTCACAGTATGTCTCTTCCTTTGGTCTATACTACATCACTAGTTATGATCGTCTCCTTATCACACTCTCTTCACAGTATGTCTCTTCCTTTGGTCTACACTACATCACTAGTTATGATCGTCTCCTTATCACAGTATGTCTCTTCCTTTGGTACATCACTAGTTATGATAGTCTCCTTATCACACTCTCTTCACAGTATGTCTCTTCCTTTGGTCTACACTACATCACTAGTTATGATAGTCTCCTTATCACACTCTCTTCACAGTATGTCTCTTCCTTTGGTCTATACTACATCACTAGTTATGATCGTCTCCTTATCACACTCTCTTCACAGTATGTCTCTTCCTTTGGTCTACACTACATCACTAGTTATGATAGTCTCCTTATCACATCTTCACAGTATGTCTCTTCCTTTGGTCTACACTACATCACTAGTTATGATAGTCTCCTTATCACACTCTCTTCACAGTATGTCTCTTCCTTTGGTACACTACATCACTAGTTATGATCGTCTCCTTATCACAGTATGTCTCTTCCTTTGGTCTATACTACATCACTAGTTATGATAGTCTTATCACAGTATGTCTCTTCCTCACTAGTTATGATCGTCTTATCACAGTATGTCTCTTCCTTTGGTCTACACTACATCACTAGTTGATGAGTACACATATCACAGTATGTCTCTTCCTTTGGTCTACACTACATCACTAGTTATGATCGTCTCCTTATCACAGTATGTCTCTTCCTTTGGTCTACACTACATCACTAGTTATGATCGTCTCCTTATCACAGTATGTCTCTTCCTTTGGTCTATACTACATCACTAGTTATGATAGTCTCCTTATCACAGTATGTCTCTTCCTTTGGTCTACACTACATCACTAGTTATGATCGTCTCCTTATCACAGTATGTCTCTTCCTTTGGTCTACACTACATCACTAGTTATGATCGTCTCCTTATCACAGTATGTCTCTTCCTTTGGTCTACACTACATCACTAGTTATGATAGTCTCCTTATCACACTCTCTTCACAGTATGTCTCTTCCTTTGGTCTATACTACATCACTAGTTATGATCGTCTCCTTATCACACTTCCTTTCTTCACTAGTATGTCTCTTCCTTCCTTTGGTCTCTACATCACTAGTTATGATAGTCTCCTTATCACAGTATGTCTCTTCCTTTGGTCTACACTACATCACTAGTTATGATAGTCTCCTTATCACACTCTCTTCACAGTATGTCTCTTCCTTTGGTCTACACTACATCACTAGTTATGATAGTCTCCTACACTACATCACTAGTTATGACTCTCTTCACAGTATGTCTCTTCCTTTGGTCTACACTACATCACTAGTTATGATAGTCTCCTTATCACACTCTCTTCACAGTATGTCTCTTCCTTTGGTCTACACTACATCACTAGTTATGATAGTCTCCTTATCACAGTATGTCTCTTCCTTTGGTCTACACTACATCACTAGTTATGATCGTCTCCTTATCACAGTATGTCTCTTCCTTTGGTCTACACTACATCACTAGTTATGATAGTCTCCTTATCACACTCTCTTCACAGTATGTCTCTTCCTTTGGTCTATACTACATCACTAGTTATGATCGTCTCCTTATCACACTCTCTTCACAGTATGTCTCTTCCTTTGGTCTACACTACATCACTAGTTATGATAGTCTCCTTATCACACTCTCTTCACAGTATGTCTCTTCCTTTGGTCTACACTACATCACTAGTTATGATCGTCTCCTTATCACACTCTCTTCACAGTATGTCTCTTCCTTTGGTCTACACTACATCACTAGTTATGATAGTCTCCTTATCACACTTATCACAGTATGTCTCTTCCTTTGGTCTATACTACATCACTAGTTATGATCGTCTCCTTATCACACTCTCTTCACAGTATGTCTCTTCCTTTGGTCTACACTACATCACTAGTTATGATAGTCTCCTTATCACACTCTCTTCACAGTATGTCTCTTCCTTTGGTCTACACTACATCACTAGTTATGATAGTCTCCTTATCACACTCTCTTCACAGTATGTCTCTTCCTTTGGTCTACACTACATCACTAGTTATGATCGTCTCCTTATCAGTCTCTTATCACTCTCTTCACTCCTTTGGTCTACACTACATCACTAGTATGTCTCCTTATCCAGTATGTCTCTTCCTTTGGTCTACACTACATCACTAGTTATGATCGTCTCCTTATCACACTCTCTTCACAGTATGTCTCTTCCTTTGGTCTATACTACATCACTAGTTATGATATGTCTTCCTTTGGTCTACACTACATCACTAGTTATGATCGTCTCTATCACAGTATGTCTCTTCCTTTGGTCTACACTACATCACTAGTTATCACAGTATGTCTTCCTTTGGTCTTACATCACTAGTTATGATCTCTCTTATCACAGTATGTCTCTTCCTTTGGTCTACACTACATCACTAGTTATGATAGTCTCCTTATCACACTCTCTTCACAGTATGTCTCTTCCTTTGGTCTATACTACATCACTAGTTATGATAGTCTCCTTATCACACTCTCTTCACAGTATGTCTCTTCCTTTGGTCTATACTACATCACTAGTTATGATAGTCTCCTTATCACTAGTTATGACTCTCTTTCACAGTATGTCTCTTCCTTTGGTCTATACTACATCACTAGTTATGATAGTCTCCTTATCACACTCTCTTCACAGTATGTCTCTTCCTTTGGTCTACACTACATCACTAGTTATGATAGTCTCCTTATACTCTCTTCACAGTATGTCTCTTCCTTTGGTCTATACTACATCACTAGTTATGATAGTCTCCTTATCACACTCTCTTCACAGTATGTCTCTTCCTTTGGTCTATACTACATCACTAGTTATGATAGTCTCCTTATCACACTCTCTTCACAGTATGTCTCTTCCTTTGGTCTACACTACATCACTAGTTATGATAGTCTCCTTATCACACTCTCTTCACAGTATGTCTCTTCCTTTGGTCTACACTACATCACTAGTTATGATCGTCTCCTTATCACACTCTCTTCACAGTATGTCTCTTCCTTTGGTCTACACTACATCACTAGTTATGATCGTCTCCTTATCACAGTATGTCTCTTCCTTTGGTCTATACTACATCACTAGTTATGATAGTCTCCTTATCACACTCTCTTCACAGTATGTCTCTTCCTTTGGTCTATACTACATCACTAGTTATGATCGTCTCCTTATCACACTCTCTCCTTCTCCCTATTTCTGTCATCTTTCTCCTTCTCTCTCATGTCTCTAGCCTCTCTGTTCTCTCACTCCCTATTTTTGTCATCTTTCTCCTTCTCTCTCATGTCTCTAGCCTGTCTGTTCTCTCACTCCCCACCCATCTCTTTTTCTCTGGACACTTGCTCCCTCACCTCCATTAAACCTGTAATGGATTTAACGAGGTGGCTGTACAAAATGATGAGCTACTCAACCTCACATAAAACCTCACATAAAAACCTACTTTAAAGTTGTTTGACGTAAGAACAAAGTCTTGTTGTTGCAGTCTAGTATTTGTCTAGTCGATTGAATAGATATGGCACTGTGCATATTTTTGTGGAAGCCATTGTAGGTCTAGCATGACAATGTTTGTTTAAAGTTGAGAACTCTTCCAGATATTGCGGTCGTAAGGATGACGCTCTTAAAAAGTCCTTTGTTTAAGACTGAAAGTCAGACAGCCGTTTTAGCACCACGTGTTGATATTCATTTGCAGTGATTGTGTGTCTGGGTGATTGTTACCAAATCCTTTGGGCTAGGGTGTGAGTGGTGATTTGGTCTAAGTACAGGCCTTAGCACCACCCAGAGTAGCCTCTAGACTTCCAAAATAAAGGGTCTTATGAAAGAATGTGTTCCTTTAAAAATATAGTCTGCTTCGTTTGTTTACACTTACTGTTTCAAATGTAGAGTTCTCTTCTTCTCATGTCTACCAC
The DNA here is from genome assembly GCF_034236695.1 of Oncorhynchus nerka. Lineage (NCBI taxonomy): Eukaryota > Metazoa > Chordata > Actinopteri > Salmoniformes > Salmonidae > Oncorhynchus > Oncorhynchus nerka. The sequence continues at coordinate 50,324 of NW_027039989.1, forward strand.
AGGCACAGCTGAGTATATGGACATGAGATACCATCAGAATACAAATACTGCAGTGTGTCAAAACCTGGGATGGATTATTGTGCAGACAGCTTGACAGCAAGAGGTCTGTTATAGCAGAAATTCAAGACGGTGATTGTTGTCCCTGCTTGTGACCGGACTTTAACCCAACCCTCCGGTTGGGTTAAACTCATCGGCCTCAGAGAGACAGATCTAAACCTCTCTCTCTCATAGCTGGAATCAGATCTACAAACATTCACTCCAGGTTAAAATGTTGCCCTTTGGCATTGATCTAGGATCAGCTTACCCCTCTCGACATCCAACCCTTAACCACTAAGGGGACACTCAAAATTGGCCTAAGATCAGTCTCATACTACTCCGCAAATAAATCATATGGAGGGGAAGCCATGCCATGACCTTCCTAGTTGGGTAGAGGCAATGATCAGCAGGCTGTCTTTGTATCTTATTTGTCTTGGGATAGACAAACCCTTGTTCTGTCCTAAGGGCAGAATTTCATAACTAGAGGGCAGCTTGTGAAACTGAACCAACTTGCTGCCCACCAGTACACATTTTCATTGCAGCCCCAGACAAACACTCATTCAACTCACTGACGGCTTAATGATTACTTAACAGGTTGAATCGAGTGTGCTTGTCCGGGACTACAGTACAAATGTGTACTGCTGGGGGAACTCGAGGACGGGAGTTCAGACACACTGTTCTAATGCATTTGATCAGCTGATTTTCATCAAATGTCCTAAGAAAATGAAATCTACAGTTGCTTCATCCATTTTTGGACTTCTGAAGCGATGCAATGTACCCATTGATTCTTGAAGAATATAACTTACAGTGAGGGAAAAAAGTATTTGATCCCCTGCTGATTTTGTACGTTTGCCCACTGACAAAGAAATGATCAGTCTATAATTTTAATGGTAGGTTTATTTGAAGAGTGAGACAGAATAACAACAATAAAATCCAGAAAAACGCATGTCAAAAATGTTATAAATTGATTTGCATTTTAATGATCCCTGTCGGTCTCCTTTCATTCATTTGAGAATGCGCATCAACGTATACAAACAAGAGGAACATAGGGCAGAGGATGAAAGAGAGATGTGTGGGTTGTGCATACCTACCTAGGGATGATGAAGGGCAGAGGATGAAAGAGAGATGTGTGGGTTGTGCATACCTACCTAGGGATGATGAAGGGCAGAGGATGAAAGAGAGATGTGTGGGTTGTGCATACCTACCTAGGGATGATGAAGGGCAGAGGATGAAAGAGAGATGTGTGGGTTGTGCATACCTACAGAGGATGAAAGAGAGATGTGTGGGCACCTACTAAGGGATGATGAAGGGCAGAGGATGAAAAGAGATGTGTGGGTTGTGCATACCTACCTAGGGATGATGAAGGGCAGAGGATGAAAGAGAGATGTGTGGGTTGTGCATACCTACCTAGGGATGATGAAGGGCAGAGGATGAAAGAGAGATGTGGGTTGTGCATACCTACCTAGGGATGATGAAGGGCAGAGGATGAAAGAGAGATGTGTGGGTTGTGCATACCTACCTAGGGATGATGAAGGGCAGAGGATGAAAGAGAGATGTGTGGGTTGTGCATACCTACCTAGGGATGGAAGGGCAGATGATGACGAGGTGAGTAGGTACATGACATTCTAGGATGCTTCTCTTTTAACATGTGCGTGACTGTGAGTGACTGGTAGATGCCTAGACTACAGAACACACTAACATGTTATTTGTATGGTGCAAATAGGCATCAGTGGAGGCTGCTGAGGGGAGGACGGCTCATTATGGCATCAAACACATGGAAACCAATTAAAGTGCCACCAACCTCTGAGGGGCACATGCCTCCATTTTACAGCTGCATGGGGCTCTACATGGGAATTGAAGTTATGCTAAGAAAAATTATGCTTATCTCGTCCGAATATTAAACAGATGGGTTGGAGCAATCGACACTTTATACCCCACTTAATTTCCCAGGCAGCCGAGTGGTTTTCTGACAAGTCCCAGGCCACGTCTCTCTGCACCCTGTTAGCTTTAAGCACATTAGTCTATCTGGCCATGTGCTTCATCCTTCTAGCTATGATAAATCCAGCCCAGTCTCGACTCCATATGGTAGTACGTGTTTGAGAGAGTACAACTGTGTGTTTGTGTAACGTTGGGGGAGGGATTCTATGATACTGCAGAAACACCACTCCCTACTACAACACACGCACGCACACACACACACACACACACACACACACACACACACACACACACACACACACACACACACGAAAAGGATGCAAGTTGCAACCTCTATGCAGGGGTGTCAAACTCTTTCCATGCAGGGCCTGGTGTCTGCAGGAGTTAGGTTTTTCCCTTTCAATGAAGCCTTAGACAACCAGGTGTGGGTAGTTCCTTACTAATTAATGACCTTAATTCATCAATCAAGTACAAGGGAGGAGCGAAAACCCGCAACCACTCGGCACTCCGTCAAATGAGTTTGACACCTGTGCTCTATGGTATTCAAATATGCTTTCACGCTAATTCACATTTCCACTTACCAGGAATACTTGTTAAGAATTAACTCCAATTCAGGTGAGAGGACAAGACTTGAATGCAACACTTTAACTAGTTGCCTTATACACAAATTCCAAGCAACTCAACAAGCAGCAGTTGCTACTAACTGCCAATCAGCCTCCTCGCCTGTTTGCAACATTTTAAGTAGTTGTCTTGACTGCAGCTCCTCAATAAGCATCAGCTGCAGATAATTGCTAATCAGCCTCCACACCTGTCTGCACTCACCTTAATCACCACTGCCTCCCTACCTAAACCTGACCAAACTAACATTCCTCCTCTTTGCTCTGTAGTGCATGTCAAGTTACTAGCCTTATCAAGTTGTGCATCCCATCTCCACCTTCTAGCTAGTATCTCTTAGATTCTTCCACAGATCTCCGGATTGCCATCACCACAGCAACCTAATGACCATTTCTACCTTAGACTCCAAGCCAGACTCTACAGAGTCCACCGATCAATCATGAGCTGCCCAAATCTGTACCACCATGAACATAAAATTCAAAACCAAATAAATCCTTAACTTCTACCACACCCTCCCCAACCCCATTAAACTTTATCTATGTCATGCTGAAACACTCTACCCTTGTTCAGCATATCAACAACCATTTGAACAGTAACATGTTACCCCTAATATCTATTTTCTCGTCTCCACAATAGCATTCAACCTGGCATTTTTGCTTTCCACAACCCAAGTCGTATTGATAACCTTACCAATAAAAGCATCCTTTGACACCGCACATTCATGAGCACAAGATTTCTGAACAGGCCTTGAAACCATGCCAGGACCACCTGAAGCAGTACATCCATGTAAACCAGGTCCACCTACTACAGGTTCATCCATGTAAACTCCATCAGCCTGACAGTAGGTCCACCTACTACAGGTTCATCCCATGTAAACTCCCACTACAGGTACAACTAAACCCATCAGCCTGACAGTAGGTCCACTTACTACAGGTACACATAACCCATCAGCCTGACAGTAGGTCCAACTCCATCATGTAAACTCCATCTGACAGTAGGTCCACTTACTACAGGTACATCCATGTAAACTCCATCAGTCTGACAGTAGGTCCACTTACTACAGGTACATCCATGTAAACTCCATCAGCCTGACAGTAGGTCCACTTACTACAGGTACATCCATGTAAACTCCATCAGCCTGACAGTAGGTCCACTTACTACAGGTACATCCATGTAAACTCCATCAGCCTGACAGTAGGTCCACTTACTACAGGTACATCCATGTAAACTCCATCAGCCTGACAGTAGGTCCACTTACTACAGATACATCCATATAAACTCCATCAGCCTGACAGTAGGTCCACCTACTACAGGTTCATCCATGTAAACTCCATCAGTCTGACAATAGGTCCACCTACTACAGGTTCATCCATGTAAACTCCATCAGCCTGACAGTAGGTCCACCTACTACAGGTTCATCCATGTAAACTCCATCAGTCTGACAATAGGTCCACCTACTACAGGTTCATCCATGTAAACTCCATCAGTCTGACAGTAGGTCCACCTACTACAGGTTCATCCATGTAAACTCCATCAGTCTGACAGTAGGTCCACTTACTACAGGTACATCCATGTAAACTCCATCAGCCTGACAGTAGGTCCACCTACTACAGGTTCATCCATGTAAACTCCATCAGCCTGACAGTAGGTCCACTTACTACAGGTACATCCATGTAACCTCCATCAGTCTGACAGTAGGTCCACTTACTACAGGTACATCCATGTAAACTCCATCAGCCTGACAGTAAGTCCACCTACTACAGATACATCCATGTAAACAGCCGCAAGAGCGACATCATTGATCTATACAGAGAAAATAGTCGGCCCGAGAACTGAACCCTGTGGCACCACCATAGAGACTGGCAGAGGTCCGGACAACAGGCCCTCCGATTTGACACAATGACCTCTATCAGAGAAGTAGTTGGTGAACCAGGCATGGTAGTCATTTGAGAAACCAAGGCTGTTGAGTCTGCCGATAAGAATGTGGTGATTGACAGAGTCGAAAGCCTTGGTCAGGTCGATGAAGACGGCTGCACAGTACTGTCTTTTATTGATGGAGGTTATGATATTGTTTAGGTCCTTGAGCGTGGCTGAGTTGCACCCATGACCAGCTCTGAAACCAGACTGCATAGCGGAGAAGGTACGGTAGGATTCAAAACGGTTGGTTATCCGTTTTTTAACTTGGCTTTCAAAGACTTTAGAAAGACAGGGCAGGATGGATATAGGTCTGTAACAGTTTGGGTCTAGAGTGTCTCCCCCATTGAAGAGGGGATGACCGCGGCAGCTTTCCAATCTTTAGGGATCTCAGACGATACGAAAGCGAGGTTGAACAGGCTAGTAATAGGGGTAGCAACAATTGTGGTGGATAATTTAGAAAGAGAGAGTCTAGATTGTCTAGCCCAGCTGATTTGTAAGGGTCCAGATTTTGCAGCTCTTTCAGAACATCAGCCATCTGGATTTGGGTGAAGGAGAAGCAGGGGGCGGCTTGGGCAAGTTGCTGCAGGGGGTGCAGAGCTGTTGGCCAGGGTAGGGGTGGCCAGGCCGTAGAAAAATGCATATTGAAATTCTCAATTATCGTGGATTTAATCGGTGGTGATCGTGTTTCCTAGCCTCAGTGCAGTGGGCAGCTGGGAGGAGGTGCTCTTAGTCTCCATGGACTTTACAGTGTCCCAGAACTTTGAGTTTGTGCTACAGGATGCACATTTGTTTGAAAAAGCTAGCCTTTGCTTTCCTGACTGTATATTGGTTCCTGTCTTCCCTGAAAAGCTGCATATTGCGGGGGCTATTTGATGCTAATTTAATACGCCACAGGATGTTTTTGTGCTGGTCTAGGACAGTCAAGTCAGGAGTGAACCAGGGGCTATATCTGTTCCTGGTTCTACATTTTTTGAACGGGGCATGCTTATTTAATTAAGATGGTGAGGCAAGCACTTTTAAAGAACAACCAGGCATCCTCTACTGACAGGATGAGTTCAATATATTCCAGGATATCCGGGACAGGTCGATTAGAATGTCCTGCTCGCTGAAGTGTTTTAGGGAGCATTTGACAGTGATGAGGGGTGGTCGTTTGACTGCGGACCCATTACGGACGCAGGCAATGAGGCAGTGATCTTTGAGATCCTAGTTGAAGAAAACAGAGGTGTATTTGGAGGGCAAGTTGGTCAAGATGATATCTATGAGGTATCAAGATGATATCCATGTTAACGGATTTAGGGTTGTACCTGATAGGTTCCTTGATAATTTGTGTGAGATTGAGGGCATCTAGTTTAGATTGTAGGACGTCCGGGGTGTTAAGCATATTCCAGTTTAGGTCACCTAACAGTACGAACTCTGAAGAGAGAGGCATAAGGCAATCACAGGTATTGGTAGGGAGAGCTAGGACAACAGCTAAATGGCGATGAATGGGCAAAGGGGGTCAGTTAGGTACTAGACAGAACTAAAGCAAAGTTAGAGTCCCCTCTCCTACCTAACCTTTTAGCACCTCCTGGCACACTAACCAAAATACAGGGGGTGGTCTGCCCAGGTCTTACCTGGTGTGCATAGACAGTAAATACTACAGGTTATGTATGCCTGCAGGCCTCTTGCCTAAACACTCCCAAGGTTCCTTCTTCCCCTCTGGGAACAAACACAGAATAATTACTAACATAAAGTGAAACATTCCAATAATCAAAAACACTGAGTCCTATAGGGATTTAAAAAACCGAAGTAGCAACTACAAAATACCTTCAACAAAACTGTCACTGGGAAACAACCAACACAGAACATCAAAGACGCTCCCTTCTTTTGATAAAGGAACACTGGCTTTTATCCAGCTGGAGAAGGAGTTGGTAATTGAAAACAGCTGTTTCCCCTGACGAGAGGGAGGGTTCAGAGCTCCAATCACCGATTGGGCCAACCAATCAGCTGCTTAAAATCCAGGAAGCCTTCCTGAAATACACACACACAAACACATCCAAAACACAGAAACTGGGGAAGGTAACATATGTCTTTCCACTACTGACCATTCTGGTCATTGACCATTATCCTCCTGCTCCATAACATCAGAATTGACACCCATATTGTTGCTTCACCAACTTTTTCTCCATTTCTTCCACACTACTCGCTGCCCTTTCCGACCTCGAATCTGTATGTCAGACATTTACTAGCCTTTAGTGCTGAGCATTAAGCAACATTTGGGGGTGGGTGATCACAACCAAACTGACAGGATGCATATACCGCCACCTATCATTCTCACATGCATTCCATTTTCTCAATGAATATTCTAAACCTATTTACGTTTCTGGTCCTTAAACTGTCCGTTTTCTTTTCACAGCAATTTGCATGTTTGTTTCAACCCAATGGATCGACAACGAATGTGCATTTATTCAGATGCAATTACAGGAAAAGCAACACTCTTTCCATTCAAACTGTGGTTTCAGGCAAACTATTGATGTAGCTAGCATGAACAATGCTGTTGCATGATTGCATATGTATTAGAGAAAACACTCATATTTCAATAATAGCCTACTATCAAGTAAGTGACTATATAATATGCATATTATTGCTACTACGGTTCTGTCATCAACATGATTTTGACGAAAAAGTGCGAAAGGATATCCGGTTCGACCGGAAATCTTATATTTGGCGTTACTGCTGAAAGATATGGCTGCATACATTGTATTAGCCTGCTAACTCGACGTTTACTTTTGACATAAGCTTAATTATTCGACCAACGTTTTGAAATTGTATGATAACAAGCAAGTTATATCGCTTCTGTAGACACAAAAAAAATCGTTAACCATGTTAACGACTTTCTGAGTTTTTAAAATCACGTTAGCTATCAAGCTATACAAAGGAGAAACCAGTTAGCCAGCTACTAGCCTAGCTAGTACTAGGTGGCTAGCTAGTTTAGCTCCTTACGAAGTGTTTTATTGTTATTTTGTTACCAGAAAGATTTTTTAAAAAAAACATAGCTGGATACATTTGCTGGTGTTACAAAGAAAAAGTGCCTATCGAGCCTCAATGCCCGAACAAGGCCCAAGGATGAATGGTTTTTCCCTCGGCGAACTATGCTGGCTATTCTGTTGCCCGCCCTGTCCCAGTCGCATCGCATCCAAACTAGCCTTTCTCCCTCCCGAACCCACGTACTCCGTACACACGGATGCTAACGGGACGAGTAGCCTGCATCTAACCGAGCGAGCAGACTGGCAGTACTCCCAACGCGAACTGGACGCTGTCGAGGTGTTCAACACCAGAACCAGTCGGGGAAACCGACTGGGTTGCATGTTTGTACGATGCGCACCCAACAGCCGGTACACGTTGCTCTTTTCCCACGGTAACGCAGTGGACTTAGGCCAAATGTGCAGTTTTTACATCGGCCTCGGTTCGAGGATAAATTGCAACGTCTTCTCGTATGATTATTCGGGCTACGGTGTCAGCAGCGGGAAACCGTCAGAAAAGAACCTGTATGCGGACATCGAGGCTGCCTGGCAGGTGCTAAGGAACAAGTGAGTATAGCACTAGCCTATACAGCCAGTGTCAACAAGCTAACATGCAAGCTACATAGCTAGTTGGGTTTATTGTATTGGGCTTTGTTAGTTAGCTAACGTTTGCTAGCTACTGTACTCCATTTCTATCCCCCTCCACATTTGGTTGCTATGACAACCACTATAACATGCCTACACAGCTTTTTTTTTTGCCTACACAGCTGAGAGCAGTGCATTAGCTATTCATTTATATGGCTGAGAGGACTGTTAGGTTAGGTTAGGTTCTGTGCACACGTTTAGGTGGTAGTTAGTTGCATAGTGATTTGATACTTCGCACATATTCAATTGATTTTGTGGCATGCTACTCTAAACATGTCCAGAAGCTTCCATGTTTAAACTTTGATGATCTGTGCAGGCCAGACAACTTCTCTTGAAGCCCACACTGGAACTTTAAACATTAATTTACAATAGTTTGCGTCTTCTACTTAATCAGGTAAAACCTTCTGAATGAGTCCAAAAACATTGATCTTCCAGAAATCATAAAAACAGGTTTGACTTGTCTCCTCTTTATGCCGAGGATGGAGAACTTTAGTTATAAACTAGCCATAGCAGATGACACTAGCTTACTAGCCCAGCTATGAGATGCTTATGGCAGGGTCAGGGCAGGTAAAGCCCCGCCTTATCTCAGCTCACTTGTCACGATAGCAGCACCCACCCGTAGCACGTGCTCCAGCAGGTATATTTCACTGGTCACCCCCAAAGCCAATTCCTCCTTTGGCCACCTTTACTTCCAGTTCTCTGCTGCCAATGACTGGAACGAACTGCAAAAATCACTAAAGCTTGAAGACTCATATCTCCCTCACTAACTTTAAGCACCAGCTGTCAGAGCAGCTCACAGATCAATGCACCTGTACATAGCCCATCTGTAAATAGCCCATCCGACTACCTCTCCCCCATACTGTATTTATATATATATTTTTTAGCTCCTTTTCACCCCAGTATCTATACTTGCACATCTATCACTCCAGTGTTTAATTGATATATTGTAATTACTTCGCCACTATGGCCTATTTATTGCCTTACCTCCCTCCCTTATCTTACCTCATTTGCACACACTGTATATAGACTTTTTCTACTGTATTATTGACTGTATGTTTGTTTATTCCACGTGCAACTCTGTGTTGTATGTGTTGAACTGCTTTGCTTTATCTTGGCCAGGTCGCAGTTGTAAATGAGAACTTGTTCTCAACTAGCCTACCTGGTTAAATAAAGGGGAAATGAAAACAAGGGAGCATCTGCCCTCCTATGCAAGAAGTGCCCTTTTTACTGTTGCCCTTTTTATAAACTCATTACTTTTAACATTTTATTTTTAGTCTCTTTTCTCAATTTGAAATGCAACAAATTGCCTGTCAAACTAGATACTTTCTCATGAACTCATTAATCTTGATAAAAGTCCCCTCCCTTCTGCCACCACGCGCGTCCTCATCGCATGCACCAGCTTCCCACCTGCGCTGGGCAGTGAGTTTGAAATTAATACTGCCTATAGGTTACTTTGGAACTGCTGACATATGTTCCTCAAACTGTGTAGTGAGATGAGGTTAGATACACTTTGAATGCATAGTGGTTTCACTTAGTGATGCACCGATATGACATACCAATATCCAATATTTTCCTTGCCAAAAAAACTATACCTAAATTTACAATTGTAGCTGCCTTTAAGCGTTCTAGTGCAGTTTAAATAGTTGAAACACACACACACTGACCAAAAAGTTATTTTGTCGGCATTTACATATGTCCCCTTTACCAGTAAAACATAATCAAAACCTCCTTCTTTTACTTACTTGGCTGTGCTGTTTCATTGTTCATTTGTTCGGTCTCAACCAGGATTTCATCATACCTGTCAAGCAGTGAAGTTTCAGCTCTGTCTCTCTGTGGCCTCTCTTCCTCGGTGCGCACTGTCACCGTGTCCGTTTCCATCTTGTCCAGCGGTCTCTAACATTTCACGTAAACCCTGTTTCTTGTCTGCATCAAAGTAGAGGTCCTTGTACCTAGTATTAAGCAGGGTGGCGACACAGTAAAGAGGCTCAGAGAGAATGCCACCGAATCGCTTGTTCACAGCTTCGAGTACTTTTGCAAGTTTTAACTGCCGATACAGACTGTGGGGTTTTGTTGAGCAGGCCTTTCAATGCCATGACAGAGGGTATCCCGTCTGCTACATACGCAGTTGATTAGCTTATTTCTTGAGTCCGTTCGAATGGCGCTAGGAGTGTGTTCATGTTTCCAAGTTTCAAACATGTTCTCAAAAGCCATTGAAATGGCAGCAGTGGTATGAGAACCAGCACATTCTTGAGCATGCAATACGGCTTTCCTCAGTACAAAATCCTTGTCGTCCCACTGTTGCTGTCAGACTCCGCATGCTCATGGGGCTGACATCGCTGGTCCAAATGTCAGCCGTGAAGCTAATGGTAGTAACATGGCAAGTAACTCATATATGTGAGTTTCAACAATACTGTGTAACTCTGGTAGGGCAACATCTGAAAAATGGCGCCTACTTGGTAGTGTGTACCGGGGCTCGACCAGTAGGCGAAAGCCTTCATCATCCACGACAGAACGGTTGATTGTCAAGGGAAATTAATTCCGTTATCTTGGCGTTAATGGATTTTGCCTTTGACTTGTCTCGCTGAAATTTCCTTACTCGTTCAAATGACTGCTCAACTTGAACTTGTTTAGTTGTTGGAAGTCTGTGCTTAGTATTTTTCAGATTTTGTTCTGTGTAGCACTGTGTTTTTCGTGGCGTCATTACGTTATCAGCTTTGACATCGGTTTTGCATATCGCCATTAAACTAGACATCGGGCCGATGCTGATTGTGGCATTTTTAGCTAATATCGTCCGATTCCGATATGTTCACCGATATATCGTGCATCCCTCATTTCACTAGCTGACCAATCTCACAATGTGTGTTAATAACTTCTTATGGCTGCAATCCCATTGTAAATGTAAATGTAACGGGACCGATATGACAACAGCCAGTGAAAGTGCAGGGCGCCAAATTCAAAACAACAGAAATATCATAATTAAAATTCCTCAAACATACATGTATCTTATACCGTTTTAAAGGTAATCTTGTTGTTAATCCCACCACAGTGTCCGATTTCAAATATGCTTTACAGCGAAAGCAACACAAACGATTGTTAGGTCACCACCAAGCCACAGAATAAACACAGCCATTTTTCCAGTCAAAGATAGGAGTCACAAAAAGCACAAATAGAGATAAAATTAATCACTAACCTTTGATCTTCATCAGATGATACTCATAGGACTTCATGTTACACAATACATGTATGTTCTGTTTGATAAAGTTCATATTTATATAAAAAATCTGAGTTTACATTGGTGCGTTACGTTGACTAGTTCCAAAAACATCCAGTGATTTTGCATAGCCACATCGATTCAACAGAAATACTCATCATAAATGTAGATGATAATACAAGTTATACACATGGAATTATAGACATACCTCTCCTTAATGCAACCGCTGTGTCAGATTTCAAAACAACAACAAAATAAGCAAACCATGCAATGATCTGAGACGGCGCTCAGAAAAATAATCAAATTAGCCGCCATGTTGGAGTCAAAGAAACCAGAAATGACATGATAAATATTCCCTTACCTTTGATGATCTTCATCAGAATGCACTCCCAGGAATCCTAGTTCCACAATAAATGCTTGATTTGTTCGATAATGTCCGTTATTTATGTCCACGTAGCTACTTTTGTTAGCGCGTTAGGTATACAAATCAAAACGATCATACAGGTCGAGCATTACGGACAAAAACTTCAAAAGTTATATTACAGGTCGAAGAAACATTTCAAACTAAGTATAGAATCAATCATTTGGATGTTTTTATCATAAATCTTCAATAAAGTTCCAATCAGAGAAATCCTTTGTGTCTAGAGGAGCAACGGAACGCAGGTCGATATCATGTGGAATGCGCGTGACCAGGAAATGGCTCTCTGCCAGTAACCTGACTCATTCAGCTTTTATTCCAGTCCCACAACACAGTAGAATCCTCATTCAACTTTCTAAAGATGGTTGACATCTAGTGGAAGTCATAGGAAGTGCAACTTCATTCATATCCCACTGTGAATTCAATAGGACCAACCTCAGATTTCTCACTTCCTGTTTGGATTTCTTCTCAGGTTTTTGCCTGCCATATGAGTTCTGTTATGCTCCGACATCATTCAAACCGTTTTAGAAACTTCAGAGTGTTTTCTATCCAATAATAATATGCATATATTAGCGACTGAGGAGCAGGCCATTTACTCTGGGCACCTTTCACCCAAGCTACTCAATACTGCCCCTGCAGCCTTATTAATCTCTTAGGAATATTTTAATACATTACTCTGCATTTTCTTGGAACCATTAGTGTCCCTAAAAATTGTGAAATATAAGCTGTGTTAATAAAATCGATTCATTCTATAGGCTACATTTAACAGGCTTGATCACTCAAGTGTGAGTCTACCAGTTCAAAGCCAAGTAGAAAAGCCTTTCAATTCAAACTGTGATCCTTATTAGGTCGAGGAATAACCATTTTGCATTCTACTATTACAACTTTCAAGAGTAAGTTGAATCCCCCACCCCACACACACACACAGACATTTTGCCAACCACGGGTCTAGACTCTAGCTAGCCACCATATACTAAAATATCCACACCAGCCACTAGCCAGCCAACCAAATATCATGGCTATATTATGAATATATTATTTAAAAGCATTGAAGATAAATCATAACCAGTAAAAATATTATAGGTCTAGCTAACTAGCAGATTTACATTCATCGTCATCAACATCAATGTTCAGCTGATAGCCTACCCTCTTTTCCCCATGTCAATCATGTCTTTGGGCCACACTGGGTGGCAGGTAGTGGTTAAGAACATTGGGTCAGTAACAGTAACAGAGAGGTCATTGGTTCTAATCACTGAGCAGACTTGGTGAAAAATCAGTCTGTGCCCTTGATCAACCCCCTTAACCCCAATTGCTCCTGTAAGTCTGCTAAATGACTCAAATGTAACGAACTAGCTTGCAATTTGTGATGAGTGAGTGTGAGGCCTTAATAAATAGGCCTATGCTAAAATATAACTAGCTACAGAAGCAGTTTGTACAGTATGTTATGCATTTCTACATATGAGTTCTGAAAGTACATGTTTTTTTATATGGTGCTTTTTCTTTTTATCACCTGTCCCCCGAAAGGTCTGTGCACGGTCCTGCACACCACCAGTGTTCAACAAAGGACTAGGGGCCTTGGACTAGCTCCTTTTGTTATTTCCAACCGTTTTCAAGCTACCTTTTCTTATTGGGCTATTGTCGCTTGGCAGCAGTTGTCAAGCAAAGTGGTGTCAAACCAGTTTCCCTGGACTTGTTTGACACAATCAGCCTTTTCAGGAGAATTTCAGCTGTAATTGAGTGAGCAAATGAATGGCTCTATAAAGTTAAAGTGGGCTGTTGCTGCCCTGACGTGCTTCAGGAGAAGCCAGTGTGACACATTGAGAGCCTGCCTTCAGTGCCTGGTGATAAAGCCCCCTTCAGTCACAATGGCCTGGTGATAATGTCCCCTAGTGTAGGAATGCACGTGTGTTTTCAATTGTGTAAGCCTTTCATCATTCCTCTCTTAAACAGAAGTTTGAGTGATACATGTTTGCCTGCCTGTAGGCAGGACTGTGTCATTATCAACTTCCCACTATTTCAACTAGTTTAATTTGCATTCTATTCCGCTGCCTTCCGATGGGTAATGGCAGGAGCTTCTCCATCATCAACCTCACAGCCTACCTGTCTTGGGGTCTGCCACCATATTTGTTATATTGTGTTTATTGTACTTATCAGTTCAGTGCAACCAACCGTGTGGCATCTTTACCAGTGTTGCAGCCAACTTCACATCATTCAATGCTCTGTGAGCTTTCTTTGGCCTTTTGTAATACAGCTATGATTACAGAAGAACAAATGACTTCCACACTGTAATTCATTTTGTTTGGTCGCTGTCACACACTGATCAATAATCCTCACGCTGAACCTCTTCCTCAAATGAACATGAATTAAAAATAGGCTCGCAGAAGAATAACACGTACTCCAGCCAGGCCATCTCATCTCCCATTCAAAACATGTCTCTAATTAAAACTGGATTTGACAGATTGTCTGAATGCCATTGAAGGGAGAGCCTTTAACAAGTCCTCCTTTTGTGCATTAAACATGAAAACATTTCATTATGCCCTGACCCTCCTGAGCTGCCTGCCCATGCATGAAAACACTGTTAATCATTCCTCTCTTTGGGGTGGCCGGCGTACCTGCGGAAAAGATGTATGTTTATTCAATATCTTTTTAATCACATTTGGTGGGAAACCATTAAAATTGTGCCTGAAACAAACACGTGCACGCACACAACCAATTTGATTTCTTAGAAATGAAATAGACCTACCTCGGGCTGCTCTCTTGAATTGGACAAAGTTGACTAGTGTTCAGTTATTGAGATGGCTTCATCAATACTGCTCATTAACGGCTCACTTGATGTGGTGTCTCATTCCTGTTGAGTGGTTGTAAAGCCTCTGCTGAGGAGAGCCCATATCTCCCAACCACCCTGCCTGTAACTCACTGACTTCACATCACTCGGATGCCGTTGATTTAAAGGGATTGTTAACCCAAAATATCAGTCTGTCTGCAGGTTTTAGACTTAAAGGGGGCTGTTGTGTCGATCCCACTATATGCGTTCAGAGAAAACCGCAGGCCTCAATCCCATTTGAATTGTAAAGATTGTAAATGGTGCCCATCTTTTCCACTGTTTGACTTGAGACTGTTTTTTAGGTATATGTGAAGGAATCTGTCATTCTTTTATACAGGGGTGGGTGGTGAAGTAGGCCTATCCCTTGAAGCAGGGTGCACGTTTTTGTTTTTGCCCTGCACTACACAGCTGATTCAAATAACCAACTCATCAAGCTTTGACTATTTGTATCAGCTGTGTCGTGTTCGGGGGAAAAACCAAAAGGTGTAGTTCGGAAACCCTGCCTTGAAGTATGCCATGCAGTTAGTTGGCACTATTATATAGGCTAGGCCTAGGTTAGGACCAATATACTAGGGCTGGACGGTATACCGCTATTGATGCACGGACCGGTTTGGGTATTTACTTTACTTTCTATAACGGTATTTCAGTGTTTGGTTTGTTAAATGTGATACGCCACTTAGTTTTTATAGTTTACTCCACTACTTGAGTTGTCTCGCTCCCTCTCACCAACCCCGCCCCCTGTCACTCAAGGACTGCAGTTGTTAGTATTGTAATTCCTAATTCTATGAACGCCTCCATTGAGAATCTATTAGTATTGTAATTCCTAATTTTATGAACGCCTCCATTGAGAATCTATTAGTATTGTAATTCCTAATTCTATGAACGCCTCCATTGAGAATCTATTAGTATTGTAATTCCTAATTCTATGAACGCCTCCATTGAGAATCTATTAGTATTGTAATTCCTAATTCTATGAACGCCTCCATTGAGAATCTATTAGTATTGTAATTCCTAATTCTATGAACGCCTCCATTGAGAATCTATTAGTATTGTAATTCCTAATTCTACGCCTCCATTCTATTAGTATTGAACGAACCTCCATGGCTTTTTCATTCCTTGTCACGTCAAACAACACTATTATTCATTCATAGTGGAGGTTGTGGACAGGTGTCTTTTATACTGATAACAAGTTCAAACAGGCGCCATTAATATAGGTAACGAGTGGAGGACAGAGGAGCCTCTTAAAGAAGAAGTTACAGGTCTGTGAGAGCCAGAAATCTTGCTTGTTTGTAGCTGACAGGCCTCATCTTTTTAAGTGGGAGAACTTGCACAATTGGTGGCTAACTAAATACTTTTTTGCCCCACTGCATGTGACGCGTATTGCCAAAATAACCGGCAAGGCCCCCCCAAATGTATTTTCTGCACAACCTGCCCTGAATGACAGGTCGCCATTGTGTTGTGAGACGAGCCTGATGCTGCTCACCTTGCATCGCTCACCGGGATATTCTCTCCAAGCTACATTCATATTAATGTCATGTCAGTTGTTTGAATAGGCATGTGCAGGCCTCCGTCCTCGTGCATTATACGGTTATTTTCAACACCGGTAAGGGCAGTCACAAGGGACAGATTCCTCGAATGTCATTGCTATCAGAGGACAATGAAAAGAAAGCAGAAAAACCCTCCTTTATTGGTTTCATTCTTTTATTACTACTTGTCTTTCTCTGCCATCCCTCACTGTTGCCGGGGTAACGCTGGCGGGAGTGGAGGCGTGCCCCGGCATAGATGAAGTGTGGTTTCCCCCATGCCCTGAGACAAGATTACCTCCCCATTTAGAGGAGATGGTTGAATGCTAGGGAAGGGCCAGGCACAATATCCCCAAGCTTCCAGAAATGGTCTGTTATAATACCCTACCTGTAGAATCAATTCAAATCCAACCTTATGTAGGCCTTCTGAACATGCAGCTGAACATGCAGGTTACTCAGTGCATTAAAAGTACTGATAAGAAAGTACCAACTCATCAAGCTTTGATTATTTGATTCAGCTGTATAGTGGTAGGGCAAAACTCAAAACGTGTGGGGGGGGGCAGGACAGAGTTTGAGAAACCCTGAGCAAGTACACTAGTTCTGTGTTGGCCTGAGTCACTTGGCGCTCTGCCCAAAGGAGTGCACTATAGGAAATGAGGTGCCATTTCAGACTTGTAAACTAATTTACGCCTTCTGATTTAGACTGGTCTACCTAGCTAGCACAAGATGGGCTACCTCAACCTCCCTGGCCTTGGTAATGCTCTGCAGGCAGGTGTGATATGTTTCTCCGGATTATCACAGGAGCTGCTTTATAAATGAGGTCACCCTCTGCATTAATCTGCCCTTGGGTACAGTAATATAAAGTCCTGTGGATGCCATACCCTGCCTAGTAACACACCGGCTGCATTTCATTCCAGATAGGTTTGTCTCCTTGCCTGCTCAACGTTTCCAAGATGGTCGTGCCATGTTATTGTTGCCATGCACAACTTCTCTACACCAGCTCTAGTCACAACCTCACCTGGCCATGCACATCTTCTCTACACCAGCTCTAGTCACAACTCCACCTGGCCATGCACATCTTCTCTACACCAGCTCTAGTCACAACCTCACCTGGCCATGCACATCTTCTCTACACCAGCTCTAGTCACAACTTCACCTGGCCATGCACATCTTCTCTACACCAGCTCTAGTCACAACTCCACCTGGCCATGCACATCTTCTCTACACCAGCTCTAGTCACAACTCCACCTGGCCATGCACATCTTCTCTACACCAGCTCTAGTCACAACTCCACCTGGCCATGCACATCTTCTCTACACCAGCTCTAGAGTCACAACTTCACCTGGCCATGCACATCTTCTCTACACCAGCTCTAGAGTCACAACTTCACCTGGCCATGCACATCTTCTCTACACCAGCTCTAGAGTCACAACTTCACCTGGCCATGCACATCTTCTCTACACCAGCTCCAGAGTCACAACTGGTTTTGTGGAGGAACCCTCCTTCTTTCTTAACATGCACATCAATAAACAAGCTAGTGTTTGCTAATGTCGCTCATTAGTTCTCACACAGCCCCATCATTTAGGCTTAGCCCCATGCTGCACGTCTGTTTACGTGCAGCTAATAACATTGCACTAAATTATTCATTGGTGGGAGGCTTAGCTTTATCAATCCCGCTGAATTAATTTGACCCTTTTCCCCACCCATAAAGCATGTGAACATTGAACCATATCCACGATGGGATTAAGTCATTACGGCAAAATAATTGAAAACTATTTAGAAAAGGGGTCTGGAATATAAGTTGTGCCCACTTTCTAATCCTCCACAGCTGTCGACATGTTATGGGGATTTGGGACAAAATCAAACACTCACTGTCATGTTGGCAGTGTCTTCTCAGAAGCCCTCAGTGGTGCATCATGGTATCTTAGTGCTCCAGGGACTAAGGACTAGACAGAGCATAGCCCTACACCAGTTGTTCCATCCTCCAGAGGGGATGTGCTTTTTAATGCTCCTTTTCTACAAGCGTTAAGGCCCTTCTGCCCCACGGGGGTGGAGTAACACCATGCCCCTTTTTGTTTTCAGGCAAATAGGGTCAACAGGCCAAATGGTTACAATGTGGGTGAAGCACCAGGATGCTCCCTCAGGATGCTCATCCTGTCTCTTCCCTGTTCCCTTCCTACTGTGGCGTGGTCTGGCTAGCCTCATAGCTATGGCTGGTGCTCTGTGGGAGAAGCAGATTCTAGTCTGGACAGTAGAGTATAGGCCAAGCTAAAGAGAGGCTGGGTTACAGTTGATGGTAATGCTGTAGGCTATTAGTATTAGTAGGCTGTAGGCTATTAGACCATGTGACCTGACATGGGAAAACTCCAGGGCCTAGCTTAAAGATATCCTTTGAAAAGAAAGGAAAAGACGAAACTCTGAAATCCTCTATACCATGCAGCACCCTTCCGCCCCAATGGCCGGTGGAGTATCAGTTTCAACGCAGCACCCTTCCGCCCCACGGGGGTGGAGTATCAGTTTCAACGCAGCACCCTTCCGCCCCACGGCGGTGGAGTATCAGTTTCAACGCAGCACCCTTCCGCCCCACGGGGGTGGAGTATCAGTTTCAACGCAGCACCCTTCCGCCCCATGGCGGTGGAGTATCAGTTTCAACGCAGCACCCTTCCGCCCCACGGGGGTGGAGTATCAGTTTCAACGCAGCACCCTTCCGCTCCACGGGGGTGGAGTATCAGTTTCAACGCAGCACCCTTCTGCCCCACGGGGGTGGAGTATCAGCTTCAACGCAGCACCTTTCTGCCCCACGGGGGTGGAGTATCAGTTTCAACGCAGCACCCTTCCGCCCCACGGGGGTGGAGTATCAGTTTCAACGCAGCACCCTTCCGCCCCATGGCGGTGGAGTATCAGTTTCAACGCAGCACCCTTCCGCCCCACGGGGGTGGAGTATCAGTTTCACGGGGCTCCACGGGGTGGAGTATCAGTTTCAACGCAGCACCCTTCTGCCCCACGGGGGTGGAGTATCAGCTTCAACGCAGCACCTTTCTGCCCCACGGGGGTGGAGTATCAGTTTCAACGCAGCACCCTTCCGCCCCACGGGGGTGGAGTATCAGTTTCAACGCAGCACCCTTCTGCCCCACGGGGGTGGAGTATCAGTTTCAACGCAGCACCCTTCCGCCCCACGGGGGTGGAGTTGACCAGTTGCGTATGGTTTGAGCCTAGATGTTGATGGGCCTTTGTGCCTCATTTGCACTCTCCACAGCCTGTGACTAGTTGTCAGATCTGTCTAGGTGGTCTCTGCCAGGCTGTTTTCCAGTGAAACGTTTGAATCATGACATGAGTAAAGACCTCACACTCCTGTGCCTCCCACTGATGGACATCTCTCCTCTTCTCTCACCTCTCCTCAGGCTGTCCATCCCAGTGCCTCAGGCATCCATGGACATATGACCTGACCAGTTGTGAATCTCCTCTGTCCTCCTAAGAGAATACTACTCATGCTGTTTAACAAGTTGTTAATGAGCATCTTTAACCCAGCATGTGATAACCTGGTAATATATGTATTAGTCTTAAATAAGACATGGGGACAATGAATGACAATTGGTGCATAAGATGAGTAGCTAGATGGAAACACAGGGCAATAGGCTGAAACGTGGCTAAAACCCAGATACAGAGAATAACTATTGTAAAGAATCAAATAACTCAATTACGACAACACAAAGAAAACAAAAACAGCCAATATACAGGAAAGGACAAAATGGTAGGAAATTAAAAAAGTAAAATCTCACATTCATTATTAATGCATTGAGAGCGGCGAATGGGCTTGTAGAATGCCAAGGCTAGGTCTCGCTAAATGTCATCAGAAGTTCAAATTAAATTGTCTGTACCGACGAATACCCGAGGCCCTTGCCCCTTTGTCCTCTCCACGGAGCTTACATCCTTGGAAATGTTCTCTGAACACATTTGCACATACTGTAGGCTGCATCATGGTTTAAAGTGGCTTCCTCTCCTCGTCTTCTCCTTCATCTGACAATTTGAAGGTTGAAAGTATTGTTGGTAGTGTCTACTTGGAATTCGCATGAGTACAAATGAAGGCAAGGAGACGAGAAAACGGGAGGAAACTACTTGAGATGCACGCCTGGAATTTGCTAAATTCTTAGGCAGGATGCTCTGAATAACAACCAATAAGATCCTCTCTTCAAACAAAAGTGCTCAACTCCAACTTCTTCTAACAAACGATTCTTCCAATTAAACATATGATGTATTGTGATAGAAAACACCAAAGAAATTCACTAGTATGGGTGAGCTGGTATTTGTAGTCGTATTTCCACAACAAGTTTGGTTTTGTGATGTTTCAAGTCCAGTCTGAGGATTTAATTCACCTCAGAGCTGGGGTGTTTTCAGGGCAAAATGTAAAGACTGGCAACCGGAGGGTCAAGTTTCTGCCTGAAAACATCTGGAAATGTTTGTTTTGGCTCCCATGAGCCGTTTCGCAAAACTAAGACTACTGTATATAAGGCGCTTTATCTCGCGAACACCCTTCTCTCATGACACAAAACACTCTTTTAGTTCATGTCCAAGGCACTTAGGGCTTGCTTTCATTATTTCTGCTACCTGTTAACTCTCTTCTTCTGGTTCTAGTGAATGCTCGAGTTCAACTCGGTGCTGGCTTTTTGACTTCAAGGTTAAGAAGGTTGATTTCAAGTCTGTATATTTGGCATGCTATGATGATTAGTCTACTGTTATAAGGATTCAGCAGCCCACAATGTAAGGACTTTTTGAGCGAGCACAAGGTTTCCCAGTACAACTGCTTTCATTCTTGCTCTGCTCTCTCTCAGCCTAACTCTTTCTCTCACCATTTATGGTAAAAAGTATGACGTGTACGGGGGAATGCAGACCTAGCCTATATATTGGGCTACAGTTTGTTGGTTTGTTATGTAGTGGACTTTCTTGAGGTCAATTCAGTGCTGGCCTGGACGTCAAGGTTGCCCTGTCGTTCTAGCCCCATTTTTCCATTGAATCTCACCAATGGATATTTGTTTATGGAAACATGGCATCTGCACTGGGCTTGACTCCTCTTTTGAATATCTCTCTTCCTCTCTAGTAGTTCTCTCTCTGTAGCTTTCCTTCCATTCAGTGCCTCTGGTGTTTGGACAAGTGTTTTCACTGAACACTTTATTTTCCCTCACTCCACATGTCACTGCGTCTCCAAGCGGTGGGTTATGATCAATTCCCTGATTAGCTTGGAATAAGAGAATGTTCTTGTTTTTGTCCAGTTTAAACGCAATTCCATTTCCTGTCCATTTTTCTCTCTCGAGCGAACAGCCCTTTTTCCAGTGATACTTTGGCAGTGGATGTCTTTTAAATTCCACATATGAAATCACAACTTGGTGTCTCAGTGACTTTTTGACCTGTTTATCTCAATGCCTGACCTTTACTCAGGTCAGGGGTCGTTATTCCTCATGTTGGAGACCCACATGGTTTGTTTCAGGCATTTTTATTTTCTTCTAACCCGGTTCTAATATACCTCATTCAACTAGGCTTGAATATTCACTACATTGGTGTTAGAATGGCGTCTGATATGGTATGTTAATACTGGGCTGGAACTAAAATCCTGTACACCTTGTTGCTTTCTCCAGAACTGGGAGAACTGAGCCTTTGGGACGACAATAACAGCTGTGTCTGCAAACAAAGATGTCCAGCCTGTGATGCCTTAGCAGGGGAATTTAAAAGGGAAGTGGACTTCTCATCCTTTTAACATCCCTGGTTAGTAAATGCCTGCTTCAAACTTAAAGCGTCAATCAGCAGTCGAAACGATAACAAAGCGTTTGCTAAAAAGCTGAGGGACGGCACTATGGATGCAAGGACTGACCATCCATGATATTAAAATAATAGTTTTAACCATGTTTTAAGGTTATACAGTTTTTTTGTTTTTACATTTACTTTGTTTACAAACATTGGAGTAAAGTTTATTTTGCGTTCTGATGGGGTAGGACAGTTGAACTAAGCTCCTGAGGCATTTCTACATTATATTCTTTAAGAATCAGTGGGTCCATATTATTAATTTACAAGTCACATTTTTTGTAGCTACTGCAGCTTGCCTCTAAGGCCAAAACCATCAGCTTTTCCTCCTGGATGGAACCGTTAGATTTGGCTCGGGATCTTGTTATTAAAGCTCTCTTGGCTGACCGGCTGAAAAGCGAGGAGCATGTTGTTCACTCACTCCTGTTTCTGTGTTTATTTCTTGGTTACACTATTTTCCTCACTCACCTTCTTGCTCTCTCTAGCTGCCTCTCTCAAACACACACACACATGGTAATTTGAAGGATCGTGGGGCCGTGACTCGTGTCCTGTAATATAGGTATCTTATTGATACCGGCTCAGTTTCCTACTGTAGGCAGTTGGCTGCCTAGTGATTGCAACATTGGAATTATCCGATGTGAATAGGTGGCAACAATGTTTAGTTTCCAAGTGCTACTGAATAAGCTCATCTGAAATGCACCAATTCCACATGATCCACATGACTCTGCTATATCAATCCATTCCAAATCTTTATACTATACATGACACGGCCGACATATGTTGGTCTGGTCTAGGGCAGCATCAGAACTGCTGGGACCAGGCCTGAATAACACAATTTGCCTCTAATTTACTTGCATTTGCAGCGGACTTTTTCCTGCTCAAAGTGAGCCGCTGCTGTTGGAAGTCCAAACTGTCCAACTCCTTGGAGCAGCTTAATGTGCATCAGCCTCGTTACTGTGTCTTCGAGAAGGAGCGATCTGGAAGCCATCGGCCTCGTTACTGTGTCTTCGAGAAGGAGCGATCTGGAAGCCATCGGCCTCATTACTGTGTCTTCGAGAAGGAGCGATCTGGAAGCCATCGGCCTCGTTACTGTGTCTTCGAGAAGGAGCGATCTGGAAGCCATCGGCCTCGTTACTGTGTCTTCGAGAAGGAGCGATCTGGAAGCCATCGGCCTCGTTACTGTGTCTTCGAGGAGGAGCGATCTGGAAGCCATTGGCCTCGTTACTGTGTCTTCGAGAAGGAGCGATCTGGAAGCCATTGGCCTCGTTACTGTGTCTTCGAGAAGGAGCGATCTGGAAGCCATTGGCCTCGTTACTGTGTCTTCGAGAAGGAGCGATCTGGAAGCCATCGGCCTCGTTACTGTGTCTTCGAGAAGGAGCGATCTGGAAGCCATTGGCCTCGTTACTGTGTCTTCGAGAAGGAGCGATCTGGATTTCCTCAGGTCTAGGACCGGATATTTTCGTTGAGTTTCTAGCCGGACATTTTTCCAGACGGACAGCTAATGATCTTTACATCGCCTCCTGATGAATTTTATCGCTTATTAACGTTTACTAATACCTAAAGTTGCATTACAAACGTATTTCGAAGTGTTTTGTGAAAGTTTATCGTCGACTTTTTGAATTTTAAAAAATGACGTTACGTTTTGAAACAATGTTTTTTTCGTTTATCACACAGTCTACATATAACGATATCTAGGCTTTATATGGACCGGTTTAATCGAAATAAAGACCCAAATAGTGTTTATGGGACATCTAGGAGTGCCAACAAAGAAGATGGTGAAAGGTAATGAATGTTTTCTATTTTATTGTGCGGTTTGTGTAACGCATGAAATGCTAATTATTTTGTTTACGTCCCCTGCGGGTCTTTTGGGGTCTTACATGCTATCAGATAATAGCTTCTCATGCTTTCGCCGAAAAGCATTTTAAAAATCTGACTTGTTGCCTGGATTCACAACGAGTGTAGCTTTAATTCGATACCCTGCATGTGTATTTTAATGAACGTTTGAGTTTTAACTAATACTATTAGCATTTAGCGTAGCGCATTTGCATTTCCAGAGCTCTAGTTGGGACGCAAGCGTCCCGAGTAGAAGCAAGAGGTTAAGAAGTTTTAGGTTGTAGTTATAGGACTATTTCCCTCTATTCCATTTGTATTTCATTAACCTTTGACTATTGGATGTTCTTATAGGCACTTTAGTATTGCCAGTGTAACAGTATAGCTTCCGTCCCTCTCCTCGCTCCTCCCTGGGCTTGAACCAGGAACACAACGACAACAGCCACCCTCGAAGCAGTGTTACCCTTGCAGAGCGAGTGACGTTTGAAACGCTATTATCTCGCACCCCGCTAACTAGCTAGCCATTTCACTTCGGTTACACCAGCCTCATCTCGGGAATTGGTAGGCTTGAAGTCATAAACCGCGCAATGCTTGGCGCACAACGAAGAGCTGCTGGCAAAACGCACGAAAGTGCTGTTTGAATGAATGCTTACGGGCCTGCTGCTGCCTACCACCGCTCAGTCAGATACTTGTATGCTCAGTCAGATTCTATGCAACGCAGGACACGCTAGATAAACTAGTAATATCATCAACCATGTGTAGTTAACTAGTGATTATGATTGATCGTTTTTTATAAGATAAGTTTAATGCTAGCTAGCAACTTACCTTGGCTTACTGCATTCGCGTAACAGGCAGTCTCCTCGTGGAGTGCAACGAGAGGCAGATGGTTATAGAGTTGGACTAGTTAATTGTAAGGTTGCAAGATTGGATCCCCCGGGCTGACAAGGTGAAAATCTGTCGTTCTGCCCCTGAACGAGGCAGTTAACCCACTGTTCCTAGGCCGTCATTGAAAATAAGAATGTGTTCTTAACTGACTTGCCTAGTAAAATAAAGATGAAATAAAGGTGTAAAAAAAAAAAAAAAAAGTGTCCAAAAATATAGATTTCCGATTGTTATGAAAACTTGAAATCGTCCCTAAATAATCGGCCATTCCAATGAATCTGTCGACCTCTAATCTGGGCAAATGTTGCCCAGTCTGGGTGTACTTAGCTGGTCCCTTATGGGAACCTCACATCTTTTGTGTGAGTGAAAATAGAAACACACATGAATTTCCCAGGATCCTGAGGATTCATTAACCCATGCAGTTTATTTGCCTTTGAAGTTAGAGCACGTCGACTGGCATTTCTATCAATTAATAAAAAGCATTAGGCATTGAGCCTGCAACATTTTGGCTGACTATCGGCTTTTCATTAATTTTGTTGGGTCCAAAAGCCAGCATTTACTGGCTAACGGAAACCCTGGCGCACACCCTCAAACACAAACACACCCAATCGCACACCTCCTTCAACCGTCCGCCTCCTTAGCTGGGCCTAAGTCTACAGCGTAATTTCATGGGTAAATTTACATGCACCTGCTCACCTTCCACATATTTAGCCATGCCTAACTGTACGGCGTGTTGCGTGTTACATCTTAGCTTGTGGTGAGTTGTGTAAGCATTTGATTCACCCCCATGCATTCCACACTTTCTTGGAGTTCTCAGAGTTCATTCTAAAAGGCCCAACAAAGCAGAACGTGACATTGAGGGCAGTCTCAGGGAACACGATGTACAGCACTCCCTTCCTCTCTGCCTTGCCTGCCTTTGTACGCACACACACACACACACACACACACACACACGGGGTTCGCAGCTGTTTTGTCTCCTCGGCAACTTTCGCCATCAAAGGGGACTAGCCTTTCGAAACCTTTGTGAGACCCAGCCTTTAGGTCACGTATCAAATGTGTTTCCATTTTGTTGGCAGACTTCACCGCATACCTGACACACAGCGCCCCGAAGATCGGGTTCCCTGAGGTTTGTTCTCGCCATGGGAAAGCCTGCCAAGAGTGGAGGAGGAGGAGTGGGAGAATGAAATGTAGGGCTGTCCTCTCGCTACCTCTGTCCTCCACCCATCCATCCCTTATTTTTATCTCAATGCTCTAGCTTGAGTTTTTATAGGGCAGAACTGATGCCTGAAGTGTGTGTGTCAGTGTGCCAGGCAGACAGCTGCCCCGGCCTCAGCACTGGCAGCCAGGCTTTAAAGTGACAAATGATCCTCCCCTATTCGGCCTGCTGCCTCCCACTACGAGCCTAGAGACTAAGCTATATAGTAACGTAGCTTAGCTACATACAGTGTATATATAAGTATAGCTCTGTACACAAGTCTGGATTTAACTACACAGCTCTCCTTTCACTGTGTAAACTCAACTCTAACTGATGTGCTGATAAGAGTAGATGTTTAATGTCAGTCGGATTTGATAAGGGTTAAGTATATCAGTGTTTGGTAAATAAGAATTACAGTCTCTAGAAGCTTATTTCATGACATCCTCTAGCTCAATTGGCAGAGCCTGGTGCTTGCTACTGCAAGATAGTGGGTACAATTCCTGGGACCATCCATACATAAAATGTATGCCAGCATGACTAAGTCGCGTCGGGCTAAAAGCCTCTGCATTATTATATTGCATTGTTTACGTATTACATTGTAAACTTTCTGTTATGGCGTGTTGTTGTACAGTGATGTCATGTTGGGTTAGATAGGAGATATTGTCTCCTTGTACAGTGATGTTAGTTAGGAGGAGGTATTGTCTCCTTGTTGTACAATGATGTTAGATAGGAGGAGGTATCGTCTCCTTGTTGTACAGTGATGTCATGTTGGGTTAGATAGGAGATATTGTCTCCTTCTTGTACAGTGATGTTAGTTAAGAGGAGATATTGTCTCCTTCTTGTACAGTGATGTTAGTTAAGAGGAGGTATCGTCTCCTTGTTGTACAGTGATGTTAGATAGGAGCTATCGTCTCCTTGTTGTGCAGTGATGTTAGATGGGGGAGGTATCGTCTCCTTGTTGTACAGTGATGTAGTCTGGGTCCGATATCTCCTAGGAGGATGAAGACGGTGGTAGTCTGGGTCAGATATCTCCTAGGAGGATGATGACGGTGGTAGTCTGGGTCAGATATCTCCTAGGAGGATGACGACGGTAGTAATCTGGGTCAGATATCTCCTAGGAGGATGTTGACGGTGGTAGTCTGGGTCAGATATCTCCTAGGAGGATGATGACGGTGGTAGTCTGGGTCAGATATCTCCTAGGAGGATGATGACGGTGGTAGTCTGGGTCAGATATCTCCTAGGAGGATGATGAAGGTGGTAGTCTGGGTCAGATATCTCCTAGGAGGATGTTGACGGTGGTAATCTGGGTCAGATATCTCCTAGGAGGATGATGACGGTGGTAGTCTGGGTCAGATATCTCCTAGGAGGATGACGACGGTGGTAGTCTGGGTCAGATATCTCCTAGGAGGATGACGACGGTGGTAGTCTGGGTCAGATATCTCCTAGGAGGATGACGACTGTGGTAGTCTGGGTCAGATATCTCCTAGGAGGATGACGACGGTGGTAGTCTGGGTCAGATATCTCCTAGGAGGATGACGACGGTAGTAATCTGGGTCAGATATCTCCTAGGAGGATGATGACGGTGGTAGTCTGGGTCAGATATCTCCTAGGAGGATGACGACGGTGGTAATCTGGGTCAGATATCTCCTAGGAGGATGTTGACGGTGGTAGTCTGGGTCAGATATCTCCTAGGAGGATGACGGCGGTGGTAGTCTGGGTCAGATATCTCCTAGGAGGATGATGACGGTGGTAATCTGGGTCAGATATCTCCTAGGAGGATGACGACGGTGGTAGTCTGGGTCAGATATCTCCTAGGAGGATGATGACGGTGGTAGTCTGGGTCAGATATCTCCTAGGAGGATGTTGACGGTGGTAGTCTGGGTCAGATATCTCCTAGGAGGATGACGGTGGTAGTCTGGGTCAGATATCTCCGGTAATCTGGGTCAGATATCTCCTAGGAGGATGTTGGACGGTGGTAGTCTGGGTCAGATATCTCCTAGGAGGAGATGATGATCTGGGTCAGATATCTCCTAGGAGGCGGTGGTAATCTGGGTCAGATATCTCCTAGGAGGATGATGACGGTGGTAGTCTGGGTCAGATATCTCCTAGGAGGATGATGACGGTGGTAGTCTGGGTCAGATATCTCCTAGGAGGAGGAGGATGTTGTTGACGGTGGTAGTCTGGGTCAGATATCTCCTAGGAGGATGACGGCGGTGGTAGTCTGGGTCAGATATCTCCTAGGAGGATGATGACGGTGGTAGTCTGGGTCAGATATCTCCTAGGAGGATGATGACGGTGGTAATCTGGGTCTGATCTATTAACCTTTATTTTGTTTCTTTCCTTTTTTTTCACCCACTTTCCTTCATCTCCTTGTCCACAACTATCGGTCTGTCTATCCCCCCATCTTCTCTCTCTCTCTCTCTCTCTCTCTCTCTCTCTCTCTCTCTCTCTCTCTCTCTGTGTCCTAACCTCCTTCCTATCCAGGTATGGAGTGACCCCAGAGAACATAATCCTGTACGGTCAGAGCATCGGCACGGTACCCACGGTGGATCTGGCGGCGCGCTACGAGTGTGCCGCCGTCATCCTGCACTCACCTCTTATGTCCGGCCTGCGAGTGGCCTTCCCTGAAACGCGCAAGACCTACTGCTTCACGCCTTCCCCAGGTGGGTTATTATGGGGTGAGATGGTGAAGAATAGGGCTCCCAGGTCTCGGTCTCTGGCTGGCCTCTATCAGATGCCTGTATTATCCATAGGGTTTGTATTGTGTCCCCTAGTCATATTCCATAAGCAGATACTTCCTGTGCTGCTTTATTGTAAAGGGTCGGAAAACTAGAAAATAAGTATTGGTTATCAGATGGAGAACAAGCTATTAGGATGAGAAATACTGTACATTTGGTGCAGGTGGGAGGAACAGATAGCATCAAACTGTTATCAACCCTCAGCCCTGACACCTGTGGAATAATGGCATCAAACTGTTATCAGCCATGAGATCTGTGGGACAGCGGGCAGAAGAGGAGGAGGGGGGTGGAGAGCGAGCAGAAGTTGAATCTGCAAGTGGCTCTCCTAATCTGGTACTGCTGTAGAGGACTGCTATAGAGGCCTACAGGTAACTGCCAAAATAATGGAAACACTTGAGTAAATGAGGGTTCTGTGTTCTCTGTTATGGTGTGGAGTGCATTATCCTGGCATGGTTTAGGACCTCTCATCATCCCCTTATAGGGTCTCTGTTATGGTGTGGGCTGCATTATCCTGGCATGGTTTAGGACCTCTCATCATCCCCTTTTAGGGTCTCTGTTATGGTGTGGAGTGCATTATCCTGGCATGGTTTAGGACCTCTCATCATCCACTTACAGGGTAGGGTCTCTGTTATGGTGTGCAGTGCATTATCCTGGCATGGTTTAGGACCTCTCATCATCCCCTTATAGGGTCTCTGTTATGGTGTGGGCTGCATTATCCTGGCATGGTTTAGGACCTCTCATCCCCTTATAGGGTCTCTGTTATGGTGTGGGCTGCATTATCCTGGCATGGTTTAGGACCTCTCATCATCCACTTACAGGGTAGGGTCTCTGTTATGGTGTGCAGTGCATTATCCTGGCATGGTTTAGGACCTCTCATCATCCCCTTATAGGGTCTCTGTTATGGTGTGGGCTGCATTATCCTGGCATGGTTTAGGACCTCTCATCCCCTTATAGGGTCTCTGTTATGATGTGGGCTGCATTATCCTGGCATGGTTTAGGACCTCTCATCCCCTTATGGTTTAGGGTCTCTGTTAGGTAGGGTGTGGGCTGCATTATCCTGGCATGGTTTAGGACCTCTCATCATCCACTTACAGGGTAGGGTCTCTGTTATGTGTGTGCATTATCCTGGCATGGTTTAGGACCTCTCATCATCCCCTTATAGGGTCTCTGTTATGGTGTGGGCTGCATTGTCCTGGCATGGTTTAGGACCTCTCATCATCCACTTACAGGGTAGGGTCTCTGTTATGGTGTGCAGTGCATTATCCTGGCATGGTTTAGGACCTCTCATCCCCTTATAGGGTCTCTGTTATGATGTGCAGTGCATTACCTGGCATGGTTTAGGACCTCTCATCCCCTTACAGGGTCTCTGTTATGATGTGCAGTGCATTACCTGGCATGGTTTAGGACCTCTCATCCCCTTACAGGGTCTCTGTTAGAGTGCCTTGCAAAAGTATTCATCCCCCTTGGCATTTTTCCTATTTTGTTGCATTACAACCTGTATGAAAGCTTCGTGGAATCTGTGTGGGTAGCTGGACAAGTAGGATGACTGACAGTGAAGGTGAACAGGTGATCATGTGTCAGGTGACAGAGGAATGGATGAGACTGAGGCAGGAATTCCTTTAACCATAAAGTGGTATATTTACTGAGTAGTCTGTGCTGCATCACAAAGGAAACAGAATAACATGTATCCAATCAAACTCATAATCACAAAGATCAAGTCATAACAATCATTCATTATTAACATAATTAGGGAATTCAACAATCCAGTTCATTAAGAAGTCAATAGGAATCATCCTTGAGTCATTTATGCTCGTAACTATTTATCATAATCATGAGAAGAAGAATACAAACAGTGATCGGTTATTCAATCTATAATCCCCATTAGTTTGATATCAGAATCGATCAGTTCAGCAAACAATGACGTTTCATATTTCACCCTTTTCAAGTGTCTTCATGTGTACATGTCATTTCATTACATATTAACCATATATCGATGGCATAATTGGCCTGTGATGATCCGTAGGGCTGTGATCATTGACCATTCACATTACACAATAGGTTTGAAGCGTGCGCTCCAAGCCGCACTCCGCGTTAATAACTATAAACAATAACTGATGGCCCACTCTCCTGATCGCAACAGATAGTTCAGATGAGAGGTAACAGAGTCGGATTAGACGGAGTTAAGGAAGAGAAAGCAGCGAGATGGGCGATGGCGATTTCCTCCTTTTATGCAGTTGAGATCTGTGGGATATTTCCACCTGACCTAATTAAAGCACTCCTGGCCCAGCTGAGCAAGTGGCCTTGAATTAAAAGATTCTTCCACCAACTCTATGGGCCTTTTCTACACTAATTGAAATTGATTTCTATTTGGATTTCACGTAATGGACATGCACAAAATCGTCCAAATTGGTGTAGTGAAATGAAAAAATAAGATGTTTCAAAAAAATGATAACTAGAAAAGTGGTGCGTGCATATGTATTCACCTCCTTTTCTCTGAAGCCCCCTGGTGCAACCAATTACCTTCATAAGTGGCATAATTAATTAAATAGATTGCACACAGGTGGACTTTAAGTGTCACATGATCTCAGTGTGTGTATATATATACACACCTGTTCTGAAAGGCCCCTGAGTCTGCAACACCACTAAGCAATGGGCACCACCAAGCAAGTGGCACCATGAAGACCAAGGAGCTCTCCAAACAGGCCAGGGACAAAGTTTGGTTATAAAGTTATAAAAAAATATCAGAAACTTTGAACATCCCACGAAGCACCATTAAATCTATTATTAAAAAATGGAAATAATATGGCACCACAACAAACCTGCCACAACAAACTCACAGACCAGGCAAAGAGGGCATTAATCAGAGAGGCAACAAAGAGACCAAAGATAACCCTGAAGGAGCTGCAAAGCTCCACAGCAGAGACTGGAGTATCTGTCCATAGGACCACTTTAAGCCGTATACTCCACAGAGCTGGACTTTACGGAAGAGTGGCCAGAAAAAAATAAGCAAACTCTTTTGGTGTTCGCCAAAAGGCGTGTGGGAGACTCCCCAAACATATGGAAGGCGGCACTCTGGTCAGATGAGACTAAAATTGAGCTTTTTGGCCATCAAGGAAAAAGCTATGTCTGACGCAAACCCAACACCTCTCCTCACCCCGAGAATACCATCCCCACAGTGAAGCATGGTGGTGGCAGCATCATGCTGTGGGGATGAGGGGCTGGGAAATTGGTCAGAATTGAAGGAATGATGGATGGCGCTAAATACAGGGAAATCCTTGAAGGAAACCCATTTCAGTCTTCCAGAGATTTGAGACTGGGACAGAGGTTCACCTTCCAACAGGACAATTACCCTAAGCATACTACTAAAGCAACACTCCAGTGGTTTAAATGGAAGCATTTAAAAGTTTTGGAAAGGCCTAGTCAAAGCCCAGACCTCAATCCAATTGAGAATCTGTGATATGACTTAAAGATTGCAGAACCCATCCAACTTGAAGGAGCTGGAGCAGTTTTTCCTTGAAGAATGGGCGAAAATCCCAGTGGCTAGATGTGCCAAGCTTATAGAGACATACCCCAAAAGACTTGCAGCTGTAATTACTGCACAAGGTGGCTCTATAAAGTATTGACTTTGGAGTGGTGAATAGGTATGCACGCTCAAGTTTTCATTTTTTTGTGTGTCTTATTTCTTGTTTCACAATATAAAATATTTAGCATCTTCAAAATGTGAGATTATAGTCTTATTCCACCTGGAATGTGAGGATCCTGCTTTAAAGCTACAATTTCTGAAGGAAGAATTCTGCTAGCACAGTCAGTGTGTTTAAGGGAGGGGAAAAGTACCTGTAATTGGGGAAAGAGGTTTGGAAGTCTCCTATTGGTATTTAAACAAATTTACCGCCTGGTGATGTCAGAACTCCAGCTCTTACACTAAAAGGGCATTGTCCGCAATGTTGCTATCATTCCAACCTCATTTTGTGTGTGTGTGTACGTGTACATACATACATTAATACCAAAAAGTATGTGGACAGCTGCTCGTCAAACATCTCATTCTAAAATCATGGGTATTAATATGGAGTTGGTCTCCCCTTTTCTGCTATTGGAACATTGCTGCAGGTACATGCTTCCATTCAGACACGAGCATTAGTGAGGTCAGGCGCTGATGTTGGGCGATTAGGCCTGGCTCGCAGTCATGCTGAAACAGGAAAGGGCCCAAACTTTTGCCACAAAGCTGGAAGCACAGAATCTTCTAGAATGTCATTGCATGCTGTAATGTTAAGATTTCCCGTCACTGGAAATAAGGGGTCCGAACCATGAAAAACAGCCCCAGACCAATATTTATCCTCCACCAAACATTACAGTTTGCACTATGTATTCGGGCTTGTGACATTCTCCTGGCATCCGCCAAACCCGGATTTGTCCATCAGACTGCCAGATGGTGAAGCGTGATTCACTGGCAGCTTCAATAAATAGTACCCGCAAACACCAGTCTCAACGTCAACGTTGAAGAAACAACTCTGGGATGCTGGCCTTCTAGTCAGAGTTGCAAAGAAAAAGCCATATCTCAGACTGGCCAATACAAAGAAAAGATTAAGATGGGCAAACAAACACTGGACAGAGTTTTGGCTTTTTCTTTGTTTTGCAGGTACTATTTAATGAAGCTGCCAGTTGAGGACTTGAGGCGTCTGTTTCTCAAATTAGACACTAATGTACTTGTCCTCTTGCTCAGTTGTGCACCTGGGCCTCCTACTCCTCTTTCTATTCTGGTTAGGGCCAGTTTGCACTGTTTTGTGAAGGGGGTAGTACACAGCGTTGTACGAGATGTTCAGTTTCTTGGAAGTTTCTCACATGGAATAGCCTTCATTTCTCAGAACACGAATAGACTGAC
This sequence comes from Oncorhynchus nerka, assembly GCF_034236695.1. NCBI lineage: Eukaryota > Metazoa > Chordata > Actinopteri > Salmoniformes > Salmonidae > Oncorhynchus > Oncorhynchus nerka. The sequence continues at coordinate 83,770 of NW_027039989.1, forward strand.
GAGTTTCAGAAGAAAGTGCTTTGTCTACACTGTATTTCTGATCAATTTGACATTGTATATCTCGATATATATCATATGTGTATATATCATATGTAGTGCACATAAGGTGCGCACACCCCCTCTGTATGATGTGTAGTTAATGGTTTGGCAGCATGCTGTGTGGAGTCGGTCTCTCCACCCCTGCTGTTACTGCACCGCTACAAGACCGATGGATACACTACTAATGCCCCCAAGGAGGTCCATTTGTCTTAATGTGTTTTTCTTCCCCACTCTCTCCCTTTTCTCTCTTTCTCTCCCTTTTCTCTCTTTCTCTCCCTTTTCTCTCTTTCTCTCCCTTTTCTCTCTTTCTCTCCCTTTTCTCTCTTTCTCTCCCTTTTCTCTCTTTCTCTCCCTTTTCTCTCTCTCCCTTTTCTCTCTTTCTCTCCCCTTTCTCTCTCTCCCTTTCCTCCCTTTCTCTCCCTTTTCTCTCTCTCGCTTTCCTCCCTTTCCTCTATTTCTCTCCCTTTCTCACCCTTTCCTCTATTTCTCTCCCTTTCTCACCCTTTCCTCTATTTCTCTCCCCTTCCTCTATTTCTCTCCCTTTTCTCTCCCTTTTCTGTCTTTCTCTCTGCTGCGGGGGCTTTGTTAAAGCATTGATAAACTGTAACCCGTCTCTCTCCCCAGCATCGACAAGGTGTCCAAGGTGGCGTCGCCGGTGCTGGTGATCCACGGCACGGAGGATGAGGTGATCGACTTCTCGCACGGCCTGGCAATGTACGAGCGCTGCCCGCGTGCCGTGGAGCCCCTGTGGGTGGAGGGCGCCGGGCACAACGACATCGAGCTCTACGCCCAGTACTTGGAGCGACTCAAGCAGTTCATCTCCATCGAGCTGCCCACATCCTGATCTCCCTTGGCCTCCTCCACTAAAACCTAGAGGGGGGCTGCGTATCAAGTCTAAAATGGCTTCCTTTTTTCTTTCCTTGATCTGTGCAGAGAGAAGTGGATTGGTGGAAATTTGATACCTGAAATCCACCATGTTGGTTTGTATTGTTTATCGGGGCAGATGTTGGAAAGGAGGGGAGGAAGTGTTGAGATGCTTCCCCCAGGGCTTAACCAGGTCAGGCTGAGCTGAGCCAGGCCAAGGCATCCCCGGCGCTCATATGTGGACAGGTCCCAGGTCTCTTTGCCAAAGAGCTAGGGCCCGCTCAGTATTTGCACTTGCTCTTCTATCTGGATCTCGATTTGATTCTCCTTCTTGCTCTCCCTCTCTGCCGGTGGGGATGTGATAAATTCCCTCTGCGATCTTGTTCTCCCTATTTCATCTGTTTCGCTCTCTTTTATGCTCATGATTGATTGACTTTGTATTCTTTTCTACCTGATGAAGAACAATCTGTTTTGCACCTCAGATACACGATTGATGTTCTTGCTTGTTTGTGTTTGTTAAATATTGTTTTGTCTTTTTTTTCCATTCAGGGTGAATTGAAATGAATGCACTTTTATTGTGCAGATATGTTCAGGTAATCATACTGTATGTTCTTTGTTATCTTATTGACATTCCATGTTTCACTACACAGAATCTCATTCCCATCTTGTTTTCAAGGCCAGTGTGTGACTGTGTGAGAGATGCGTGTGGTTGAAAAACATCATTACCCAGCTCACCCCTGGGTGTCTCACCTCCTGTAACGATGCTCTTTTTAACACACCTGATCAGCCCCTAGACAGTACTGTCTCTACACACACCTGATCAGCCCCTAGCCAGTACTGTCTCTACACACACCTGATCAACCCCTAGCCAGTACTGTCTCTACACACACCTGATCAACCCCTAGCCAGTACTGTCTCTAGACACACCTGATCAGCCCCTAGCAAGTACTGTCTCTAGACACACCTGATCAACCCCTAGGCAGTACTGTCTCTAGACACACCTGATCAACCCCTAGCCAGTACTGTCTCTAGAGACACCTGATCAACCCCTAGCCAGTACTGTCTCTAGACACACCTGATCAGCCCCTAGCAAGTACTGTCTCTAGACACACCTGATCAGCCCCTAGCCAGTACTGTCTCTACACACACCTGATCAACCCCTAGCCAGTACTGTCTCTAGACACACCTGATCAGCTCCTAGCCAGTACTGTCTCTAGACACACCTGATCAGCCCCTAGCCAGTACTGTCTCTAGACACACCTGATCAGCCCCTAGCCAGTACTGTCTCTAGACACACCTGATCAACCCCTAGCCAGTACTGTCTCTAGACACACCTGATCAACCCCTAGCCAGTACTGTCTCTAGACACACCTGATCAACCCCTAGCCAGTACCGTCTCTACACACACCTGATCAACCCCTAGCCAGTACTGTCTCTAGACACACCTGATCAACCCCTAGCCAGTACTGTCTCTAGACACACCTGATCAGCCCCTAGCCAGTACTGTCTCTAGACACACCTGATCAGCCCCTAGCCAGTACTGTCTCTAGAGACACCTGATCAAGCCCCTAGCCAGTACTGTCTCTAGACACACCTGATCAGCCCCTAGCAAGTACTGTCTCTAGACACACCTGATCAGCCCCTAGCCAGTACTGTCTCTACACACACCTGATCAACCCCTAGCCAGTACTGTCTCTAGACACACCTGATCAGCCCCTAGCCAGTACTGTCTCTAGACACACCTGATCAGCCCCTAGCCAGTACTGTCTCTAGAGACACCTGATCAGCCCCTAGCCAGTACTGTCTCTAGACACACCTGATCAGCCCCTAGCCAGTACTGTCTCTAGACACACCTGATCAGCCCCTAGCCAGTACTGTCTCTAGACACACCTGATCAGCCCTAGCCAGTACTGTCTCTAGACACACCTGATAGCCAGTACTGTCTCTAGACACACCTGATCAGCCCCTAGCCAGTACTGTCTCTAGACACACCTGATCAGCCCCTAGCCAGTACTGTCTCTAGAGACACCTGATCAGCCCCTAGCCAGTACTGTCTCTAGACACACCTGATCAGCCCCTAGCCAGTACTGTCTCTAGACACACCTGATCAGCCCCTAGCCAGTACTGTCTCTAGACACACCTGATCAGCCCCTAGCCAGTACCGTCTCTAGAGACACCTGATCAGCCCCTAGCCAGTACCGTCTCTACACACACCTGATCAGCCCCCAGTACTGTCTCTAGACACACCTGATCAACCCTAGCCAGTACTGTCTCTACACACACCTGATCAACCCCTAGCCAGTACTGTCTCTACACACACCTGATCAACCCCTAGCCAGTACTGTCTCTACACACACCTGATCAACCCCTAGCCAGTACTGTCTCTAGACACACCTGATCAGCCCCTAGCCAGTACTGTCTCTACACACACCTGATCAGCCCCTAGCAAGTACTGTCTCTAGACACACCTGATCAGCCCCTAGCCAGTACTGTCTCTACACACACCTGATCAGCCCCTAGCCAGTACTGTCTCTAGACACACCTGATCAACCCCTAGCCAGTACTGTCTCTAGAGACACCTGATCAACCCCTAGCCAGTACTGTCTCTAGACACACCTGATCAGCCCCTAGCCAGTACTGTCTCTAGAGACACCTGATCAGCCCCTAGCCAGTACTGTCTCTAGACACACCTGATCAGCCCCTAGCCAGTACTGTCTCTAGACACACCTGATCAGCCCCTAGCCAGTACTGTCTCTAGACACACCTGATCAGCCCCTAGCCAGTACTGTCTCTAGACACACCTGATCAGCCCCTAGCCAGTACTGTCTCTAGAGACACCTGATCAACCCCTAGCCAGTACTGTCTCTAGAGACACCTGATCAGCCCCTAGCCAGTACTGTCTCTAGACACACCTGATCAACCCCTAGCCAGTACCGTCTCTAGACACACCTGATCAGCCCCTAGCCAGTACCGTCTCTAGAGACACCTGATCAATTCCTAGCCAGTACCGTCTCTACACACACCTGATCAACCCCTAGCCAGTACTGTCTCTACACACACCTGATCAACCCCTAGCCAGTACTGTCTCTACACACACCTGATCAACCCCTAGCCAATACTGTCTCTACACACACCTGATCAGCCCCTAGCCAGTACTGTCTCTAGACACACCTGATCAGCCCCTAGCCAGTACTGTCTCTAGAGACACCTGATCAACCCCTAGCCAGTACTGTCTCACACACCTGATCAACCCCTAGCCAGTACTGTCTCTACACACACCTGATCAGCCCCTAGCCAGTACTGTCTCTACACACACCTGATCAGCCCCTAGCCAGTACTGTCTCTAGACACACCTGATCAGCCCCTAGCAAGTACTGTCTCTAGACACACCTGATCAGCCCCTAGCCAGTACTGTCTCTAGAGACACCTGATCAACCCCTAGCCAGGACTGTCTCTAGAGACACCTGATCAACTCCTAGCCAGTACCGTCTCTACACACACCTGATCAGCCCCTAGCCAGTACTGTCTCTACACACCTGATCAGCCCCTAGCCAGTACTGTCTCTAGACACACCTGATCAGCCCCTAGCCAGTACTGTCTCTACACACACCTGATCAGCCCCTAGCCAGTACTGTCTCTAGACACACCTGATCAACCCCTAGCCAGTACTGTCTCTACACACACCTGATCAACCCCTAGCCAGTACTGTCTCTACACACACCTGATCAACCCCTAGCCAATACTGTCTCTACACACACCTGATCAGTCCCTAGCAAGTACTGTCTCTAGACACACCTGATCAGCCCCTAGCAAGTACTGTCTCTAGACACACCTGATCAGCCCCTAGCAAGTACTGTCTCTAGACACACCTGATCAGCCCCTAGCCAGTACTGTCTCTAGACACACCTGATCAGCCCCTAGACAGTACTGTCTCTACACACACCTGATCAGCCCCTAGACAGTACTGTCTCTAGACACACCTGATCAACCCCTAGCCAGTACTGTCTCTAGAGACACCTGATCAGCCCCTAGCCAGTACTGTCTCTAGACACACCTGATCAGCCCCTAGCAAGTACTGTCTCTAGAGAAACCTGATCAGCCCCTAGCCAGTACCGTCTCTAGAGACACCTGATCAGCCCCTAGCCAGTACTGTCTCTAGACACACCTGATCAGCCCCTAGCCAGTACTGTCTCTAGACACACCTGATCAGCCCCTAGCAAGTACTGTCTCTAGAGAAACCTGATCAGCCCCTAGCCAGTACCGTCTCTAGAGACACCTGATCAGCCCCTAGCCAGTACCGTCTCTAGAGACACCTGATCAGCCCCTAGCCAGTACAGTCTCTAGAGACACCTGATCAGCCCCTAGCCAGTACCGTCTCTAGAGACACCTGATCAACCCCTAGCTAGTACCGTCTCTAGAGACACCTGATCAGCCGCTAGCCAGTACCGTCTCTAGAGACACCTGATCAACTCCTAGCCAGTACCGTCTCTACACACACCTGATCAACCCCTAGCCAGTACTGTCTCTACACACACCTGATCAACCCCTAGCCAGTACTGTCTCTACACACACCTGATCAACCCCTAGCCAGTACTGTCTCTAGACACACCTGATCAGCAGCTAGCCACACACCGTCTCTAGCCACCTGATCAGCCCCTAGCCAGTACTGTCTCTACACACACCTGATCAACCCCTAGCCAGTCTCTACCTGATCTAGCCAGTACTGACACACCTGATCAGCCCCTAGCCAGTACTGTCTCTAGACACACCTGATCAGCCCCTAGCCAGTACTGTCTCTACACACACCTGATCAGCCCCTAGCCAGTACTGTCTCTAGACACACCTGATCAGCCCCTAGCCAGTACTGTCTCTACCTGATCAGCCCCTAGCCAGTACTGTCTCTAGACACACCTGATCAGCCCCTAGCCAGTACTGTCTCTACACACCTGATCAGCCCCTAGCCAGTACTGTCTCTAGACACACCTGATTAGCCCCTAGCCAGTAATGTCTCTAGACACCCGTGTAGATCTGAAAGGAGCCGATTTTAAGCAGTATTCATGTTTTTCTGCCTTGCTGTTCGGGGATTTCTTACCATATTGCTAAGACCTATCCATTCATTTTAGATCTAGAGGTATGTCTTTGGCGTAGGAGTTGATTTGGGATTCAGCACCAGTGTAGATGTTTTTGTTCAGAAGTTTTCCGCGAAGCCATTTTGTTTGTCTGTTCAGAATTCAGATTGTGTTTAACGTAAATGCTTTGGGTTGCTGTTTGGCAGTATGTACCTGTTCCTTTCATTTCAACACTTCAAATAAAGCCTTAAGTCTGTGGACATTTCACCCTAACATTCCTGTCGACTTGAGTTGGGGAGTCTCATGGTCTGCAGGGGGACTGACTGCTGCTATGGGTTCGGTTGGAGGAATCTTCTCAATCACTGTGAAAAGATGTTTTGGGGTAATACTGGTCAAAAAGGTACTTCACCTAATGCAATCTCAATGAGTCTTCACATGTAGATGAGAGATTTTTGAGCCATCTCACCACCATTTGCAGATTCTGGCTGTATCCATTTTGTCTGGGGGTAAAGGGGGGATTCCCCCCAACAGACCCCTTCCCTGCTCCCCATCCCGTTTCACTCCAAAGAACTCTGCAAGTGTCACCAGGACTACGTTTTGGAAGAAACACTGCATGCAAACAACTTTTCATAAAGGACATTTGAGTGTAGAGAGAAGAAGCCAGAGGAATGACTGGGTTGGAAGTCTTCTGCTAATGTTCTCAGCTGTATAATAATAATCAACATAGAAACACTACACTGCCCAAGGAGTGTCCTTTTGGAAGGAGGAGGTATAAGTGAAGGATATGTGCTGTCCTTTTGGAAGGAGGAGGTATAAGTGAAGGATATGTGCTGTCCTTTTGGAAGGAGGAGGTATAAGTGAAGGATATGTGCGTAGCAACTTGTGATTAATGTTTTGACTGACGGTGTATTGCTGTGAGGTGATGGCTGTATTTTGCGGTCGTGGTTGGGTTTTCGTGTGACGAATAAAAGATTCTAGTGTTTTCTCGTCATAACTTACTAAGGGGCCTATGTTTTGACACAACGAGCCCTTTAACTTAACATCTAGTTTTTTCTGCTCGTCTTTTTAAAGAACGAAAAACTGCTTTAGTCCCATTTATTGTTTTGATACTGACATTTTTACAATGTTCTTTTCCAGTAAATGTTGATAGATTTACACTCTAATGCTGGTTTGTCAGAACCATATGTAATGTATCTATATATCCTCTATACATAATATAAAACATTGATTTAAGGGCTATTCTAGCCTACTTGAGTTTAACACTGGAGTCACAGTATGCAAATCTAATGCATAAAAACAACTAGTGGGTACAGAGGTTTCTTAGTGTTAAACTGACAGAGAAAAAGCCTTAAATGTGCCGTGCTACAGATTGTCATTCATGTTGGCTGTGTTGCTTTCAGGCAACACAGTGGATGTTTTAATGCTTAATGGAATAAAGAATGCATGGAATTCCATATACTGTCTGTTCTATTGTTTTTAAATGTATTATCTCAGTCTTCTACTGTGCTGATGTTCCTGTCAATGTTCTAGCATCCATGAAGGAAGCATTTATTTGTACCTTTATTTTACACCTGAGTAAATGAGGGGTATTTTGAAAGAAGTTGCTTCTACACAGGTGTGGTTCCTGAGTTAATTAAGCAATTAACATCCCATCATGCTTAGGGTCATGTAGAATAATGCCCAGTTGATTATTATTTAGCTACCATGGCTAGAAGAGATCTGTGCCTTTGAAAGAGGGGTCTTAAAGGAGCAGAGGGGCTTTGAAGGCTGTGTGTGTCTCTCACCAGATCTCAACTCAATTAGACACTTATGGGCGCAACTCTATATTAGGAAGGTGTTTTTAGAGGCGACTAGCTCAGTTTACTAAACTCTTGTTGAATAATCGCCTCCATAGTAGCCTGGAATAGTAAGCTTTATAGCCAGTCACTAGCTTTATTATAGTTCCAGTATATCGGGTGGCAGGTAGCCTAGCGGTTAAGTGTTGGGCCAGTAACTGAAAGGTCGCTGGTTCGAATCCCAGAGCTGACTAGGTGAAAAATCGGTCTGTGTCCATGAGCAAGGCACTTAAGGCTAATTGCTCCTGTAAGTCAACTGGTTAAGATGACATAAAATACAGGGTACTGTAGGTTCTAGGCAATACTCTTTCAGTGTTCAGAAATCTCTGTAGTCCAGGGATGGTGAGGGGTAACTTGAAGCCTCTTGTGAGAGTATAGTAGCAGCGTGAGTATAGTAGCAGCGTGAGTTGTGTGAGAGTATAGTAGCAGCGTGAGTATAGTAGCAGCGTGAGAATAGTAGCAGCGTGAGTTGTGTGAGAGTATAGTAGCAGCGTGAGAATAGTAGCAGCGTGAGTTGTGTGAGAGTATAGTAGCAGCGTGAGAGTATAGTAGCAGCGTGAGCGTGAGAATAGTAGCAGCGTGAGTGTGTGAGTATAGTAGCAGCGTGAGAATAGTAGCAGCGTGGAGAGTATATAGTAGCAGCGTGAGAATAGTAGCAGCGTGAGTATAGTAGCAGCGTGAGTATAGTAGCAGCGTGAGAATAGTAGCAGCGTGAGTTGTGTGAGAGTATAGTAGCAGCGTGAGAATAGTAGCAGCGTGAGTTGTGTGAGAGTATAGTAGCAGCGTGAGTATAGTAGCAGCGTGAGAATAGTAGCAGCGTGAGAATAGTAGCAGCGTGAGTATAGTAGCAGCGTGAGAATAGTAGCAGCGTGAGTATAGTAGCAGCGTGAGTATAGTAGCAGCGTGAGTTGTGAGAGTATAGTAGCAGCGTGAGAATAGTAGCAGCGTGAGAGTATAGTAGCAGCGTGAGTTGTGAGAGTATAGTAGCGTGAGCGTGAGAATAGTAGCAGCGTGAGTTGTGTGAGTATATAGTAGCAGCGTGAGTTGTATGAGAGTATAGTAGCAGCGTGAGTTGTGTGAGTATAGTAGCAGCGTGAGTTGTGTGAGAGTATAGTAGCAGCGTGAGTATAGTGAGTATAGTAGCAGCGTGAGCGTGAGTTGAGTAGCAGTAGCAGCGTGAGAATAGTAGCAGCGTGAGAATAGTAGCAGCGTGAGAATAGTAGCAGCGTGAGAGAATATAGTAGCAGCGTGAGAGTATAGTAGCAGCGTGAGAGTATAGTAGCAGCGTGAGAATAGTAGCAGCGTGAGAATAGTAGCAGCGTGAGTTGTGAGAGTATAGTAGCAGCGTGAGTTGTGAGAGTATAGTAGCAGCGTGAGTATAGTAGCAGCGTGAGAATAGTAGCAGCGTGAGTTGTGAGAGTATAGTAGCAGCGTGAGTTGTGAGAGTATAGTAGCAGCGTGAGTTGTGAGAGTATAGTAGCAGCGTGAGAATAGTAGCAGCGTGAGAATAGTAGCAGAGTTGTGTGAGTTGTGTGAGTATAGTAGCAGCGTGAGTTGTGTGAGAGTATAGTAGCAGCGTGAGTTTGTGAGTATAGTGTGAGTATGTAGCAGTGAGAATAGTAGCGTGAGCGTGAGTATAGTAGCGTGAGTTGTGTGAGAGTATAGTAGCGTGAGCGTGAGAGTATAGTAGCAGCGTGAGTATAGTGTGAGTGTGAGAGTATAGTAGCAGCGTGAGTATAGTAGCGTGTGAGTTGTGTGAGAGTATAGTAGCAGCGTGAAATAGTAGCAGCGTGAGTATAGTAGCATAGTAGCAGCGTGAGTTGTGTGAGAGTATAGTAGCAGCGTGAGAATAGTAGCAGCGTGAGTTGTGTGAGTATAGTAGCAGCGTGAGTTGTGCGTAAGAGTATAGTAGCAGCGTGAGTTGTGTGAGTATAGTAGCAGCGTGAGTTGTGTGAGTATAGTAGCAGCGTAGCAGAGTTGTGAGAGTATAGTAGCAGTCGTGAGTTGTGAGAATAGTAGCAGCGTGAGCGTGAGAGTATAGTAGCAGCGTGAGTCGTGAGTTGTGCGAGAGTATAGTAGCAGCGTGAGTTGTGTGAGAGTATAGTAGCAGCGTGAGTTGTGTGCGAGAGTATAGTAGCAGCGTGAGTCGTGTGAGAGTATAGTAGCAGCGTGAGTCGTGCGAGAGTATAGTAGCAGCGTGAGTCGTGCAGAGTATAGTAGCAGCGTGAAAATGCGAGAGTATAGTAGCGTGAGTCGTGAGTATAGTAGCAGCGTGAGTCGTGCGAGAGTATAGTAGCAGCGTGAGTCGAGAGTAAAGTAGCAGCGTGAGTCGTGCGAGAGTATAGTGAGAGTATAGTAGCAGCGTGAGTCGTGTATAGTAGCAGCGTGAGTTGTGAGAGTATAGTAGCAGCGTGAGTCGTGCGTGAGAGTATAGTAGCAGCGGAGTAGTAGCGAGAGTATAGTAGCAGCGTGAGTCGTGCGAGAGTATAGTAGCAGCGTGAGTCGTGCGAGAGTATAGTAGCAGCGTGAGTCGTGCGAGAGTATAGTATAGCGTGAGTCGTGCGAGAGTATAGTAGCGGCGTGAGTCGTGCGAGAGTATAGTAGCGGCGTGAGTCGTGCGAGAGTATAGTAGCGGCGTGAGTCGTGCGAGAGTATAGTAGCGGCGTGAGTCGTGCGAGAGTATAGTAGCGGCGTGAGTCGTGCGAGAGTATAGTAGCAGCGTGAGTCGTGCGAGAGTATAGTAGCAGCGTGAGTCGTGCGAGAGTATAGTAGCAGCGTGAGTCGTGCGAGTATAGTAGCAGCGTGAGTCGTGAGCGTGAGAGTGTGAGAGTGTAGTAGCAGCGTGAGTCGTGTGAGTAGTATAGTAGCAGCGTGAGTCGTGTGAGTGTATAGTAGCAGCGTGAGTCGTGTGAGAATGTACACTGGCCAGCTGCCAGGCTTAGGGGCTCCAGGCGAGGAAGGGGAGGTGAGCCAGCAACCTGTTTTACATGTCTGGGTGCCTGCCTGGAGGCCCGGGAGCTGGGCTCTGGGCCCGTGTGTACAAACAAAGATATGTGTTATTGAGGTGTTTACCTGATATGACTGTTGCCATCTGGGGTCTGAAGCCTCACATAGTAGCTACTATAAAGTGCATACGAAGGATTGGTCCTCGGAGCCGAATAGCAGTGTTTTCCTCTAATTGAAGAGGGAGCTGGATTGGTGTGACTATGTTGCGGCTACATACTGTACAGAGCAGCTTGATCAAAACGGTCTCATGTGTGTGATGTGGAGGCAACAAGCACAATTGAAAAAAGGACAAGTGAGTTTTCATATCAAAGTTCCATGATGTGAGAATTAACTGCAGAACTTCAGGAATGTTTTCCATTTCCATTGGGGATCATGATCAAGCACGTTGACACTGAGAAAACACTAGCCATCTAGTGGACCCAAGCACTGCAACAACTACGTTTGAACAAGGACATCTGTAGTTTATTTATCTTAATACACATATGGGTAATTCCACAGATACACAGGGATGTTGAGACTGTATAACAAACAAATGTATAACAAACAAAAAACAATGATTTGGTTGGTAACAGAATGACTGCACCAACAGCTCAAACTGTCATTCTGTTTCCAAACTTTGCATCTGCACTGTTAAATGTGTTTTTGTCAAATGTTCAGTGTAAGTTGAATGTCTAAGTTTGCAATCATTGGGTTTTGTTTGGCATACATTTTAAAGTGAAAAATCTGAGTCTCAATGTCACTCTGTTTTTGTGGAATGACCCATATCTAAAAACAAGCTCTGTAGCTGCAGTGATCTATTAAAATGTCATTACTACTCTCTCCTCCTCTCCCTCTCACTCCCTCCCTCCTCGCTATACCACCCCAAACTAAAGTAGCAGCACAAACATCAAGTTAAATGGAATCATCCCATGCAGATTTTACTGTGCAAGTCCTTCAGTAATCAACATGTAGGCTAATTAAATATTTTCTCTAATTCCAGCATTCCTCAGATAACGCCAGAAATCTACAAGGATTATTTAGTAGGAAATGACTGATTAACCAGCTAATCCATTTCTGGCTCTTGATAGATTTAAGTGATCCTTTAACCACAGGTTTAGGATCAGTTGATCATCCCCACATTTGAACTTTAAGTTAATTTCTCTTAGAGGTCATGGGCTGGTCACATCCGTACTGTACATGACTTGTGGGACGTGGAAAAGGTCTGGATGTGTGGCAGGGTGATTAAGGTTCCTGTCAACCTTTTCCCTGGCGCAAGACAATGACCCTGGCTGGCTGTTTCCTCAGACCATCTTCCTCACGGGGAATTCTGGAAGTCCCACACTCAGCTGGAATGAACACAGATTACACACACTTCCCCATAGACACAAAGACATACACACTCACCTCCTGAAGGATTTACAGACACACACTTCCCCATAGACACAGACATACACACTCACCTCCTGAAGGATTTACAGACACACACTTCCCCATAGACACAAAGACATACACACTCACCTCCTGAAGGATTTACAGACACACACTTCCCCATAGACACAAAGACATACACACTCACCTCCTGAAGGATTTACAGACACACACTTCCCCATAGACACAAAGACATACACACTCACCTCCTGAAGGATTTACAGACACATAGACACTTCACTCACCCATAGACACAAAGACATACACACTCACCTCCTGAAGGATTTACAGACACACACTTTCCACATACGCACTCACACACACTCCCAGATACCCCGCAGGTCTTGAAACAGACAGCCCACAAATCCCATGGGCATCCTCAACTAATAATGTAATGTCAAGCCTGAGCAGTGAGTTGTCCACTACCCTCAAGTCAAGTTCTATCTTCAGGGGAAATGTAATAGGCTTTCAGCCTGAGCAGGTTACTAACCTTCATAGAAGAGTGAGTCTAATGATTAAACTGTAATGCTTGGCTTTCCTTTTGTTCCCCATAGACAGGATTCCATAGACATAACATATTTTTAGACATCCTATTGATTTATGTTTTCTTTGAGTTTCTGGCAATTTACACCTGAAACTCACCTCTGAAGCAACATGAACCTATAGAGAGTTCACCAGCCAGGTTCCTGATGAAATCTTGAGGAGAAGATGGGGTTCACCTCCTGAAGGATTTACAGACCCTCCATCCCCACCAGGCATAGGCATCCTGGAGCCCACAAGGCCCCTCCATCCCCACCGGGCATAGGCATCCTGGAGCCCACAAGGCCCCTCCATCCCCACCGGGCATAGGCATGCTCTATCCTGGAGACCAGAAGGCCCCTCCATCCCCACCGGGCATAGGCATGCTCTATCCTGGAGACCAGAAGGCCCCTCCATCCCCACCGGGCATAGGCATGCTCTATCCTGGAGACCACAAGGCCCCTCCATCCCCACCGGGCATAGGCATGCTCTAGACATCCTGGAGACCACAAGGCCCCTCCATCCCCACCGGGCATAGGCATGCTCTATCCTGGAGACCACAAGGCCCCTCCATCCCCACCGGGCATAGGCATGGCATCCTGGAGCCCACAAGGCCCCTCCATCCCCACCGGGCATAGGCATGCTCTATCCTGGAGACCACAAGGCCCCTCCATCCCCACCGGGCATAGGCATGCTCTATCCTGGAGTCCACAAGGCCCCTCCATCCCCACCGGGCATAGGCATGCTCTATCCTGGAGACCACAAGGCCCCTCCATCCCCACCGGGCATAGGCATGCTCTATCCTGGAGACCACAAGGCCCCTCCATCCCCACCGGGCATAGGCATGCTCTATCCTGGAGACCACAAGGCCCCTCCATCCCCACCGGGCATAGGCATGCTCTATCCTGGAGACCACAAGGCCCCTCCATCCCCACCGGGCATAGGCATGCTCTATCCTGGAGCCCACAAGGCCCCTCCATCCCCACCGGGCATAGGCATGCTCTATCCTGGAGACCACAAGGCCCCTCCATCCCCACCGGGCATAGGCATGCTCTATCCTGGAGACCACAAGGCCCCTCCATCCCCACCGGGCATAGGCATGCTCTATCCTGGAGACCACAAGGCCCCTCCATCCCCACCGGGCATAGGCATGCTCTATCCTGGAGTCCATCCCCACCGGGCATAGGGCTCTATCCCTCCATCCCCACCGGGCATAGGCATGCTCTATCCTGGAGCCCACAAGGCCCCTCCATCCCCACCGGGCATAGGCATGCTCTATCCTGGAGACCACAAGGCCCCTCCATCCCCACCGGACATAGGCATGCTCTATCCTGGAGCCCACAAGGCCCCTTCATCCCCACCGGGCATAGGCATGCTCTATCCTGGAGACCACAAGGCCCCTCCATCCCCACCGGGCATAGGCATGCTCTATCCTGGAGACCACAAGGCCCCTCCATCCCCACCGGGCATAGGCATGCTCTATCCTGGAGACCACAAGGCCCCTCCATCCCCACCGGGCATAGGCATGCTCTATCCTGGAGCCCACAAGGGAAAAGGAATAAAGCATGGCCACGCAACACTGTAGGTGGGAGCTTGAGGCGAGAGAGAATCCTGGAGAGGTACTTACTTAGGAACTAACAGGATTAGGTACAATGTGGAACTTCCACAAGACAGAACTACTGCGGACGATCTTCAGCCTTTATGGAGATGGTGTTCCATCACAGACCACAGCGCTTCATCTCCTTTTCCACTGTTATTCTCCAGGTTTTCTTTTAGTCTGGAGAAAAGTACCTGAAGAAGAGTTTTATTTTTATTACCTTTATTACCTTTATTTAACTAGGAAAGTCAGTTAAGAACAAATTCTTATTTTCCATGACAGCCTAGGAACAGTGGGTTAACTGCCTTGTTCAGGGGCAGAACGACAGATTTGTACCTTGTCAGCTCGGGGATTAGAACTTGCAACCTTTCGGTTACTAGTCCAATGCGCTAACCACTAGGCTACGCTGCCACCCCAGAGTGGGATTAGGGTTGACAAATTTGACAAATCAGCACCTTTCCCAAAGTTGCCAGATGTTCCAGAAATACCAGTTGGAAGATCAGCAGGAAATCCAGAATCCTCCAACCAGGATTTCTGGAAAACCTAAGAATTAGTGAAAATTGCAGACATTATGCAACCCTACATGGGATGGAGAGGAGTCATCGATGACCTATGCTCCCTGCAGGAGTGATGAGCCTGTAAAGTCATTTCAATGTTCTTCCACTTTGTTGTATGTGTAGTCATCAGATTTTTCCCAATAAACTTCCTTTAGCTTGTGGATATAAATCCAATAACATATTGTTGATGTGGACAGTCTTTCCTAATGTATTTAGGTATTACTCTACACACGAGCATGTGCTCTAGCGTACCTACCGAGAAACAAGTTGGAAAACTCAGTGAGTGGTTCTTCCACCTTGAAGTAGTTGTTCCATTGGTGTCAATGACACTAAGGTATATTCAAAGCATTAATGTCTCACTGCTAAGCCATTCTCTGCTCTCTATCACTCCATCTTGCCTTTCTCTCTATCTCACTCGCTCTCTCTCCTCTCTCCGTCTCACTCCTCCTTCTCTTTCCCTGTCTCACCCCTCCCTCTCTCTATCAGTCTCACCCCTCCCTCTCTCTCCCTGTCTCACCCCTCCCTCTCTCTCCCTCTCTCTCCCTGTCTCACCCCTCCCTCTCTCTCTGTCTCACCCCTCCCTCTCTCTCTCTGTCTCACCCCTCCCTCTCTCTCCCTGTCTCACCCCTCCCTCTCTCTCCCTGTCTCACCCCTCCCTCTCTCTCCCTGTCTCACCCCTCCCTCTCTCTCCCAGTCTCACCCCTCCCTCTCTATCCCTGTCTCACCCCTCCCTCTCTCTCTGTCTCAGCCCTCCCTCTCTCTCCCTGTCTCAGCCCTCCCTCTCTCTCCCAGTCTCACCCCTCCCTCCCAGTCTCCCTCCCTCTCTCCCAGTCTCCCTCTCTCTCCCAGTCTCACCCCTCCCTCTCTCTCCCAGTCTCACCCCTCCCTCTCTCTCCCAGTCTCACCCCTCTCTCTCCCAGTCTCACCCCTCCCTCTCCCTGTCTCACCCCTCCCTCTCTCTCCCTGTCTCACCTGAGGGAGTTCCTGACAACTCTCTCTCCCTGTCTCTCCACTGGGAGTTCCTGACAACTGTGGAACTGGCCTGAGGGAGTTCTGACTGTGGAACTGGAGGGAATTCCTGACAACTGTGGAACAGGCCTCACACTGAGGGAGTTCCTGACAACTGTGGAACTGGCCTCACACTGAGGGAGTTCCTGACAACTGGAACAGGCCTCACACTGAGGGAATTCCTGACAACTGGAACAGGCCTCACACTGAGGGAATTCCTGACAACTGTGGAACTGGCCTCACACAGGGAATTCCTGACAACTGTGGAACAGGCCTCACACTGAGGGAGTCCCTGACAACTGGAACAGGCCTCACACTGAGGGAATTCCTGACAACTGTGGAACTGGCCTTACACTGAGGGAGTTCCTGACAACTGTGGAACAGGCCTCACACTGAGGGAGTCCCTGACAACTGTTGATCAGGCCTCACACTGAGGGAATTCCTGACAACTGTGGAGCATGAGCCCCCTATCTGACATGTTTTTCAAAAATGGGGAATGCACTCACTGACTCAGTTGTTCTCTATAGCAACACAACACACTGCCAGAGGAGGGTTGGTAGGGGGGAAGGATATGGAGGAGGTGGGTGGAAGGAGGGGTTTCAGGCAACGTTTCATAATCAACTGATTAAAAGTAATTATATAGTTCATAGTCTATTCATAACTCTGTTTATAGCCTTGATCATTTAAACGGGAAATAGGCTAATTATTCAGCAGTGTTTATCGTGCTCATCTATCGAGACTTCAGGTGGAAGGAGGGAAGGCGAGGGAGGAGGGAAGGGGATGGAAGGAGGGAAAGAGGGGGGTAGATGGAGGGAAGGTGAGGGAGGAGGGGATGAAAGGAGAGGGAGGAGGGAAAGAGGGAATGAAGGGTGAGGGGACACAGGGACCAGTGTTCCCTTCTAGTTCCTCTCTATCAGTAGCCTAAAGTAACTCTCTCTCACACACAAACACATATGCACAGGAGGTGGTCAGAGTTGTGCAAATTGAGAGATGACACATTGTGTTTTTTCTGTTATATATCTTTCCTTTGGATTGGCCATTTTCAACACAATCTTGCATGAAGAGTTATAATTGGACATACATTGCCAGGTGGTTTTAAATGATTTTTGTTTGCAGCTTTATTTTTTTAGGCTATTTGTTTATTTGGACTCTTTTAACGTTTAGGCCACCCATACTGTACGTTATGCAAGTAACCGCGGAAGAGCGGCATAGTCTAGTAACTAGAAACGCTGGTCTGGTTGAACACCTGTATAGATAACGTTCTAACACCGTAAATGCCGGGTGCTCAGCCCGGCCATGTGAATTCAAATGTCCTCTCACAACGACACAGGGAGAGAGCGAAAGGAGAGCGAGATCTGTAACATTCTCCTATTAGCCGGTGCGACTGAAAGCCAACATTTCAGTGAGGATAATCGGTCTCCAGCAACAACAAGGAGGCTAGGCCAAATATGTGCGCCGTATTTAATGAGGACCTCTGACTGTGTGGAAATTACATTACTATAGTATACTTTTTGATTGCGATAGTAGGCCTGTCATGCATTTTTGAAAACGCATCGTTGTCTCTGCTGTGATACAGTATCTTCAAGCGGAGATGGGAGCTGTATAGCAATGAGGATTTTATACAAACGCGACTTTTTGGCATTTTACACTTAATTAACTTGGAGCATGCCTCAGTGCCGCAGTGTCTCGGTATTAGGTAAACATGACGGGCCCGGCTGCCAAACGCCGGTGTTAATTCCCCCAGTACTGTCCCTTGTTCCTGCTCTGAAGTTCGAGCGTTAACTTCTGACAGACGCAGCGCACTTTAGCTCTGGCGGGTCTCACTTTATTCAGTTATCAATCGGTATTGATCAGGCAACGTTTCATAATCAACTGATTAAAAGTAATTCTATAGTTCATAGTCTATTCATAACTATGTTTATAGCCTTGATCATTTAAATCATTTAATTATTGAACCGTGTTTAGCCGACTCATCTACGGAGACTTCACCTCAGCCGTCCCTTCTCGAAATATACACAGCCTGTATACAGTTTCATTGCTCAAATCCCATTTAACAGCGGCCCCTACGGATGAATACTGGGACATATTTGACAGAATTTCCCAGTATCCCGATTCATCCTGATTGCAGCTGCTTACAGGGATGGGACTGTTCCAATGAGGTGGTCTTTATGTTGCCTAAGGCTATGGCAGTACTCAGCGGGGATTCCTGAAGGCGGACTGGTCGGCTATGCAGACCTGATCCACACTAAGTTTTTGGTTGACAGGTGGGTTTTACTTAAACCGTGTCTAACCAGAAAGAAGTATGATAACGTTGGTATTGTCTGTAGCAGTGGTTCCCAAACGTTTTATAGTCCCGTACCCCTTCAAACGTCCAACCTCCAGCTGCGTACCCCCTCTAGCAGCAGGGTCAGCGCACTCTCAAATGTTTTTTTTTTTTGCCATGATTGTAAGCCTGCCACACACACACACACTATACCATACATTTATTAAACATCAGAATGAGTGTGACTTTTTGTCACAAACCCGCTGCTCTTTATTTAACCATCTTACATATAAAACCTTATTTGTTCATTGAAAATTGTGAATAATACACCACAGGTTAATGAAAAGGTTGTGCATGAAAGGATGCACATAACTCTGCAATGTTGGGTTGTATTGGAGAGTCTCAGACTTAAATTATTTTCCACACAGTCTGTGCCTGTATTTCGTTTTCAGGCTAGTGAGGGCCGAGAATCCACTCTCACATACTGTAGGTACGTGGTTGCAAAGGGCATCAGTGTCTAAACAGCACGATTTGCCAAAAGAGGATACTCTGAGCGTAGTCCAATCCAGAAATCTGGCAGTGGCTTCTGATTAAATTCAATTTTCACAGAACCGTTTGTTGCAACTTCGATGAGGCTTTCTTGTTCAGATATCGGTAAGTGGATTGGAGGCAGGGCATGAAAGGGATAACAAATCCAGTTGTTTGTGTCATCTGTTTCAGGGAAGTACCTGCGTAATTGCTCACCCAACTCACTCAGGTGCTTCGCTATATCACATTTAACATTGTCCGTAAACTTGAGTTCACTTGCACACAAAAATCCTACAATGATAGAAAGACCTGTGTGTTGTCCTTGTTAATGCAGACAGAGAAGAGATCCAACCTCTTAATCAGAGCCTCAAGTGTGTCCCGCACATTGAATGTATTTGTGGAAAGTCCCTGTAATCCTAGATTCAGATCATTCAGGAGAGAAAAACTTCACCCAGTCTATGAGACACTCGTCATCATTCAAGCGGTCAGACAAGTTCAAATGATGGTCAGTAAAGAACTTTAAACTCGTCTCTCCATTTTAAAAAACGTGTCAATGCTTTGCCCCTTGATAACCAGCATATGTTGTAAAAGCGTTACATGGTCGCTGCTCATATCATTGCATAGTGCAGAAAATACACGAGAGTTCAGGGGCCTTGCTTTGACAAAGTTAACCAGTTTCACTGTAGTGGCCAAAACACTAGATGGTTTAATTTTATTTTTGGCAGTGAAACTAGGCTAATCAGGCGAGACAAAAAAACTCACCCAAATATATAGCCCCATTGGAAAATATAAATGGACTGTTTTTTAATAAATAAAAAAGGTGAATCACATTTTTATTTGGTGTACCACCAACAGTATTGTCCATGTTATTGCTTGCTTCATATATGACACCCCTAAAGGTTTTATATGGAACCTTTTGTAGGGTTCCTTGATCAGAACCCCAGGTTTCATTTTTCACTGAACCAAAATTGGTTCTATATAGAGTCCATGGGTTCATAGAGTAGACGAAACAGTACATGTAAATCCTGAAAACTCAAATTAGAATGATATGTTACTTTTGGTATGGTTACATGAAACAGAAGGTCTCTTAGGGAAAAGGAGGGTGGTTAGGGTTAGGTTTAGCTAAAAGGGTTAAAGTTAGGGTTAGGTTTAGCTAAAAGGGTTAAAGTTAGGGGTAGGGTTAGCTAAAAGGGTTAAAGTTAGGGGTAGGGTTAGCTAAAAGGGTTAAAGTTAGGGGTAGGGTTAGCTAACATGCTAAGTATACTGAACAACTATATAAACGCAAAACATTAAGTGTTGGTCCCATGTTTCCTGAGCTGAAGTGAAAGATCCCAGAAATGTTTCAGATGCTACAAAAAGCTTATTTCTCTCAAATTTTGTGCACAAAATTTGTTTACATCCCTGTTAGTGAGCATGTATCCTTTGCCAAGACAGTCCATCCACCTGACAGGTGTGGCATATCAAGAAGCTGGTTAAACAGCATCATTACACAGTTGCACCTTGTGCCACTTTAAAATGTGCAGTTTTGTCACACAACCCAATGCCACAGATGTCTCAAGATTTGAGGGAGCATGAAATTGGTATGCTGACTACGGGAATGTCCACCAGAGCTTTTGCCAGATAATTGTTATTTTAGAGAATTTGCCAGTACGTCCTACTGTCCTCACAACTGCAGACCCGTGTGGCTCAGTTGCTCGAGCAATGGTGCTTGCAATGCCAGGGTTTGTTGGTTCGATTTCCATGTAGGACCAGTATGGGAAAAAAGTATGAAAATGTATGCACTCACTGCTGTAAGTCGCTCTGGATGAGAGTCTCTGCTAAATTACTCAAATGTAAATGTAAAATGTGTGGGCGAGCAGTTTGCTGCTGTCAAAGTTGTGAACAGAGTGACCCGCGGTGGGGTTATGGTTTGGGTAGGCATAAACTATGGACAATGAAGACAATGCCATTTTATCAATGGCAATTTGAAGAGATACCGTCACGAGATCCAGAGGCCCATTGTCGTGACATTCATCTGCCAACATCACCTCATGTTTCAGCATGATAATTGCAAGGAAGCTGAAAATATCCCAGTTCTTCCATAGCCTGCATACTCACCAGACATGTCACCCATTGAGCATGTGTTTGGTGCTCTGGATCGACAGCGTGTACCATTTCTCGCCAATATCCAGCAACTTCACACAGCCATTGAAGAGGAGTGGGACAACATTCCACAGGCCACAATCAACAGCCGTATCAACTTTTTGCGAAGGAGATGTGCCGGGCTGCATGAAGCAAATGGTCACACCAGATACTGACTGGTTTTCTGATCCACACCCCTACCCTTTTCTTTAAGTTATCTGTGACTATCACATGATTATCTGTATTCCCAGTCATGTGAAATCCATAGATTAGGACCCAATTCATTTATTTAATGGGGTGGGCGGATAGTGAGAAAGATGGGTGGGCAGGTAGTGAGAAAGATGGGTGGGTGGGTAGTGAGAAAGATGGGTGGGTGGGTAGTGAGAAAGATGGGTGGGTGGGTAGTGAGAAAGAGGGGTGGGTGGGTAGTGAGAAAGATGGGTGGGTGGGTAGTGAGAAAGAGGGGTGGGTGGGTAGTGAGAAAGATGGGTGGGTGGGTAGTGAGAAAGAGGGGGTGGGTGGGTAGTGAGAAAGAGGGGTGGGTGGGTAGTGAGAAAGATGGGTGGGTGGGTAGTGAGAAAGAGGGGTGAGTGGGTAGTGAGAAAGAGGGGTGAGTGGGTAGTGAGAAAGAAAGGGTGAGGGGGGGAGAAAGAGGGGTGGGCAGGTAGTGAGAAAGAGGGGTGAGTGGGGAGTGAGAAAGATGGGTGTGCAGGTAGTGAGAAAGAGGGGTGAGTGGGGAGTGAGAAAGATGGGTGTGCAGGTAGTGAGAAAGAGGGGTGAGTGGGGAGTGAGAAAGAGGGGTGGGCAGGTAGTGAGAAAAGAGGGGTGAGTGGGGGGGAGTGAGAAAGAGGGGTGGGTGGGGAGTGAGAAAGAGGGGTGGGTGGGGAGTGAGAAAGAGGGGTGGGTGGGTAGTGAGAAAGAGGGGTGGGCGGGTAGTGAGAAAGAGGGGTGGGTGGGGAGTGAGAAAGAGGGGTGAGCGGGGAGTGAGAAAGAGGGGTGGGCGGGTAGTGAGAAAGAGGGGTGAGTGGGGAGTGAGAAAGAGGGGTGGGCGGGGAGTGAGAAAGAGGGGTGGGCGGGTAGTGAGAAAGAGGGGTGAGTGGGGAGTGAGAAAGATGGGTGTGCGGGTAGTGAGAAAGAGGGGTGAGTGGGGAGTGAGAAAGAGGGGTGGGCGGGTAGTGAGAAAGAGGGGTGAGTGGGGAGTGAGAAAGAGGGGTGGGTGGGGAGTGAGAAAGAGGGGTGGGTGGGTAGTGAGAAAGAGGGGTGAGTGGGGAGTGAGAAAGAGGGGTGGGTGGGGAGTGAGAAAGAGGGGTGAGTGGGGAGTGAGAAAGAGGGGTGGGTGGGTAGTGAGAAAGAGGGGTGAGTAGGGAGTGAGAAAGAGGGGTGGGTGGGTAGTGAGAAAGAGGGGTGAGTGGGGAGTGAGAAAGAGGGGTGGGTGGGGAGTGAGAAAGAGGGGTGGGTGGGGAGTGAAAGAGGGGTGGGTTGGTAGTGAGAAAGAGGGGTGGGCGGGTAGTGAGAAAGAGGGGTGGGTGGGGAGTGAGAAAGAGGGGTGAGTGGGTAGTGAGAAAGAGGGGTGGGTGGGGAGTGAGAAAGAGGGGTGGGTGGGTAGTGAGAAAGAGGGGTGGGCGGGTAGTGAGAAAGAGGGTGGGTGGGGAGTGAGAAAGAGGGGTGAGCGGGGAGTGAGAAAGAGGGGTGAGTGGGGAGTGAGAAAGAGGGGTGGGTGGGTAGTGAGAAAGAGGGGTGAGTGGGGAGTGAGAAAGAGGGGTGGGTGGGTAGTGAGAAAGAGGGGTGAGTGGGGAGTGAGAAAGAGGGGTGGGTGGGTAGTGAGAAAGAGAGGGTGGGTGGGGAGTGAGAAAGAGGGGTGGGTGGGTAGTGAGAAAGAGGGGTGGGCGGGTAGTGAGAAAGAGGGGTGGGTGGGGAGTGAGAAAGAGGGGTGAGCGGGGAGTGAGAAAGAGAGGGGTGGGCGGGTAGTGAGAAAGAGGGGTGAGTGGGGAGTGAGAAAGAGGGGTGGGCGGGGAGTGAGAAAGAGGGTGGGCAGGTAGTGAGAAAGAGGGGTGAGTGGGGAGGAGAAAGAGGGGTGGGTGGGTAGTGAGAAAGAGGGGTGAGTGGGGAGTGAGAAAGAGGGGGTGGGTGGGTAGTGAGAAAGAGGGGTGAGTGGGGAGTGAGAAAGAGGGGTGGGTGGGGAGTGAGAAAGAGGGGTGAGTGGGTAGTGAGAAAGAGGGGTGGGTGGGGAGTGAGAAAGAGGAGTGGGCGGGTAGTGAGAAAGAGGGGTGAGTGGGGAGTGAGAAAGAGGGGTGGGTGGGTAGTGAGAAAGAGGGGTGAGTGGGGAGTGAGAAAGAGGGGGTGGGTGGGTAGTGAGAAAGAGGGGTGAGTGGGGAGTGAGAAAGAGGGGTGGGTGGGTAGTGAGAAAGAGGGGTGAGTGGGGAGTGAGAAAGAGGGGTGGGGGGGGAGTGAGAAAGAGGGGTGGGGGTAGTGAGAAAGAGGGGTGAGTGGGGAGTGAGAAAGAGGGGTGGGTGGGGAGTGAGAAAGAGGGGTGAGTGGGGAGTGAGAAAGAGGGGTGAGTGGGGAGTGAGAAAGAGGGGTGGGTGGGGAGTGAGAAAGAGGGGTGGGTGGGTAGTGAGAAAGAGGGTGGGTGGGTAGTGGGAAAGAGGGGTGAGTGGGTAGTGAGAAAGAGGGGTGGGTGGGTAGTGGGAAAGAAAGAGGGGTGGGTGGGTAGTGAGAAAGAGGGGTGAGTGGGGAGTGAGAAAGAGGGGTGGGTGGGGAGTGAGAAAGAGGGGTGAGTGGGGAGTGAGAAAGAGGGGTGGGTGGGGAGTGAGAAAGAGGGGTGAGTGGGGAGTGAGAAAGAGGGGTGGGTGGGTAGTGAGAAAGAGGGGTGAGTAGGGAGTGAGAAAGAGGGGTGGGTGGGTAGTGAGAAAGGGTGGGTGGGGAGAAAGAGGGGTGAGTGGGGAGTGAGAAAGAGGGGTGGGTGGGGAGGAGAAAGAGGGGTGGGTGGGGAGTGAGAAAGAGGGGTGGGCGGGTAGTGAGAAAGAGGGGTGGGCGGGTAGTGAGAAAGAGGGGTGGGTGGGGAGTGAGAAAGAGGGGTGAGTGGGTAGTGAGAAAGAGGGGTGGGTGGGGAGTGAGAAAGAGGGGTGGGTGGGTAGTGAGAAAGAGGGGTGGGCGGGTAGTGAGAAAGAGGGGTGGGTGGGGAGTGAGAAAGAGGGGTGAGCGGGGAGTGAGAAAGAGGGGTGGGTGGGGAGTGAGAAAGAGGGGTGGGTGGGTAGTGAGAAAGAGGGGTGAGTGGGGAGTGAGAAAGAGGGGTGGGTGGGTAGTGAGAAAGAGGGGTGAGTGGGGAGTGAGAAAGAGGGGTGGGTGGGGAGTGAGAAAGAGGGGTGAGTGGGTAGTGAGAAAGAGGGGTGGGTGGGGAGTGAGAAAGAGGGGTGGGTGGGTAGTGAGAAAGAGGGGTGGGCAGGTAGTGAGAAAGAGGGGTGGGGAGTGAGAAAGAGGGGTGAGCGGGGAGTGAGAAAGAGGGGTGGACGGGTAGTGAGAAAGAGGGTGAGCGGGGAGTGAGAAAGAGGGGTGGGCGGGGAGTGAGAAAGAGGAGTGGGCAGGTAGTGAGAAAGAGGGGTGAGAGGGGAGTGAGAAAGAGGGGTGGGTGGGTAGTGAGAAAGAGGGGTGAGTGGGGAGTGAGAAAGAGGGGTGGGTGGGTAGTGAGAAAGAGGGGTGAGTGGGGAGTGAGAAAGAGGGGTGGGCGGGTAGTGAGAAAGAGGGGTGAGTGGGGAGTGAGAAAGAGGAGTGGGCAGGTAGTGAGAAAGAGGGGTGGGTGGGGAGTGAGAAAGAGGGGTGAGCGGGGAGTGAGAAAGAGGGTGGGCGGGTAGTGAGAAAGAGGGGTGAGTGGGGAGTGAGAAAGAGGGGTGGGCGGGGAGTGAGAAAGAGGAGTGGGCGGGTAGTGAGAAAGAGGGGTGAGTGGGGAGTGAGAAAGAGGGGTGGGTGGGTAGTGAGAAAGAGGGGTGAGTGGGGAGTGAGAAAGAGGGGTGGGCGGGTAGTGAGAAAGAGGGGTGAGTGGGGAGTGAGAAAGAGGAGTGGGCGGGTAGTGAGAAAGAGGGGTGAGTGGGGAGTGAGAAAGAGGGGTGGGTGGGTAGTGAGAAAGAGGGGTGGGTGGGGGAGTGAGAAAGAGGGGGGGTGGGTGGGGAGGGGGAGAAAGAGGGGTGGGTGGGTAGTGAGAAAGAGGGGTGGGGCGGGGAGTGAGAAAGAGGGGTGAGCGGGGAGTGAGAAAGAGGGGTGGGTGGGTAGTGAGAAAGAGGGGTGAGTGGGGAGTGAGAAAGAGGGGTGGGTGGGGAGTGAGAAAGAGGGGTGAGTGGGGAGTGAGAAAGAGGGGTGGGTGGGTAGTAAGAAAGAGGGGTGGGTGGGTAGTGAGAAAGATGGGTGGGTGGGTAGTGAGAAAGAGGGGTGAGTGGGTAGTGAGAAAGAGGGGTGAGTGGGTAGTGAGAAAGAGGGGTGGGTGGGTAGTGAGAAAGAGGGGTGGGTGGGGAGTCAGAAAGAGGGGTGAGTGGGGAGTGAGAAAGAGGGGTGGGTGGGGAGTGAGAAAGAGGGGTGGGTGGGGAGTGAGAAAGAGGGGTGGGCAGGTAGTGAGAAAGAGGGGTGAGGGGGAGTGAGAAAGATGGTTGTGCAGGTAGTGAGAAAGAGGGGTGGTGGGAGTGGGGAGTGAGAAAGGGGTGGGCAGGTAGTGAGAAAGAGGGGTGAGTGGGGAGTGAGAAAGAGGGGTGGGTGGGGAGTGAGAAAGAGGGGTGGGTGGGGGGTGAGAAAAGGGGTGGGTGGGTAGTGAGAAAGAGGGGTGGGCGGGTAGTGAGAAAGAGGGGTGGGTGGGGAGTGAGAAAGAGGGGTGGCGGGGAGTGAGAAAGAAAGAGAGGGGTGGGCGGGTAGTGAAAGAAAGTGGGGAGTGAGAAAGAGTGGGGGAGTGAGAAAGAGGGGTGGGGAGTGAGAAAGAGGGGTGAGAAAGAGGGGTGGGCGGGTAGTGAGAAAGGTGGGTGGGGGTGAGTGGGGAGTGAGAAAGATGGGTGGGTGGGTAGTGAGAAAGAGGGGTGAGTGGGGGGGAGTGAGAAAGATGGGTGGGGGGGTAGTGAGAAAGAGGGGTGGTGGGGGAGTGAGAAAGAGGGGTGGGCGGGTAGTGAGAAAGAGGGGTGGGGAGTGAGAAAGAGGGGTGGGTGGGTAGTGAGAAAGAGGGGTGAGTGGGGAGTGAGAAAGAGGGGTGGGTGGGGAGTGAGAAAGAGGGGTGAGTGGGGAGTGAGAAAGAGGGGTGGGTGGGTAGTGAGAAAGAGGGTGAGTAGGGAGTGAGAAAGAGGGGTGGGTGGGTAGTGAGAAAGAGGGGTGGGTGGGGAGTGAGAAAGAGGGGTGGGTGGGGAGGAGAAAGAGGGGTGGGTGGGGAGTGAGAAAGAGGGGTGGGTGGGTAGTGAGAAAGAGGGGTGGGCGGGTAGTGAGAAAGAGGGAGTGGGGGGGAGTGAGAAAGAGGGGTGAGGGGTGGGAGTGAGAAAGAGGGGTGGGTGGGGAGTGAGAAAGAGGGGTGGGTGGGTAGTGAGAAAGAGGGGTGGGTGGGTAGTGAGAAAGAGGGGGGGTAGGAGGAGGGGTGGGGAGAAAGAGGGGTGAGCGGGGAGTGAGAAAGAGGGGTGGGTGGAAAGTGAGAAAGAGGGGTGAGTGGGGAGTGAGAAAGAGGGGTGGGCGGGGAGTGAGAAAGAGGAGTGGGCAGGTAGTGAGAAAGAGGGGTGAGTGGGGAGTGAGAAAGAGGGGTGGGTGGGTAGTGAGAAAGAGGGGTGAGTGGGGAGTGAGAAAGAGGGGTGGGTGGGAGTGAGAAAGAGGGGTGAGAAAGGGTGGGTGGGGAGTGAGAAAGAGGGGTGGGTGGGGAGTGAGAAAAGAGGGGGGTGGGTAGTGAGAAAGAGGGGTGGGTGGGGAGTGAGAAAGAGGGTGGGCGGGTAGTGAGAAAGAGGGGTGGTGGGGGAGTGAGAAAGAGGGGTGGGTGGGTAGTGAGAGAAAGAGGGGGTGAGTGGGGAGTGAGAAAGAGGGGTGGGTGGGTAGTGAGAAAGAGGGGTGAGTGGGGAGAGAGAAAGAGGGGTGGGTGGGTAGTGAGAAAGAGGGGTGGGTGGGGAGTGAGAAAGAGGGGTGGACGGGGAGTGAGAAAGAGGGGTGGGCAGGTAGTGAGAAAGAGTGAGAAAGAGGGGTGGGTGGGTAGTGAGAAAGAGGGGTGAGGGGGAGTGAGAAAGAGGGGTGAGTGGGGAGAGAAAGAGGGGTGGGTGGGGAGTGAGAAAGAGGGTGGGTGGGGAGTGAGAAAGAGGGGTGGGTGGGTAGTGAGAAAGAGGGGTGAGTGGGTAGTGAGAAAGAGGGGTGGGTGGGTAGTGAGAAAGAGGGGTGGGTGGGTAGTGAGAAAGAGGGGGTGGGTGAGGGGTGGGGAGTGAGAAAGAGGGGTGGGTGGGTAGTGGGAAAGAGGGGTGGGCGGGTAGTGAGAAAGAGGGGTGGGTGGGGGAGAAAGAGGGGTGGGTTGGTAGTGAGAAAGAGGGGTGGGTGGGTAGTGAGAAAGAGGGGTGGGTGGGTAGTGAGAAAGAGGGGTGAGTGGGGAGTGAGAAAGAGGGGTGGGTGGGGAGTGAGAAAGAGGGGTGGGTGGGTAGTGAGAAAGAGGGGTGGGTGGGTAGTGAGAAAGAGGGGTGGGTGGGGAGTGAGAAAGAGGGGTGAGCGGGGAGTGAGAAAGAGGGGTGAGTGGGGAGTGAGAAAGAGGGGTGGGTGGGTAGTGAGAAAGAGGGGTGAGTGGGGAGTGAGAAAGAGGGGTGGGTGGGAGTGAGAAAGAGGGGTGGTGGGGGTGAGAAAGAGGGGTGGGTGGGTAGTGAGAAAGAGGGTGGGTGGGTAGTGAGAAAGAGGGGTGGGCGGGTAGTGAGAAAAGAGGGGTGGGTGGGGAGTGAGAAAGAGGGGTGAGGGGGAGTGAGAAAGAGGGGGGCGGGAGTAGGAAAAGGGGTGGTGGGGAGTGAGAAAGAGGGGTGGGCGGGGAGTGAGAAAGAGGTGGGGGTAGTGAGAAAGAGGGGTGAGTGGGGAGTGAGAAAGGGGTGGGTGGGTAGTGAGAAAGAGGGGTGGTGGGGAGTGAGAAAGAGGGGTGGGTGGGTAGTGAGAAAGAGGGGTGAGTGGGGAGTGAGAAAGAGGGGTGGGTGGGGAGTGAGAAAGAGGGGTGAGTGGGGAGTGAGAAAGAGGGGTGAGTGGAGTGAGAAAGGAGTGAGAAAGAGGAGTGGGCGGGTAGTGAGAAAGAGGGGTGAGTGGGGAGTGAGAAAGAGGGGTGGGTGGGGAGTGAGAAAGAGGGGTGGTGGGGAGTGAGAAAGAGGGGTGGGGGGTAGAAAGAGGGGTGGGTGGGTAGTGAGAAAGAGGGGTGAGTGGGGAGTGAGAAAGAGGGGTGGGTGGGTAGTGAGAAAGAGGGGTGAGTGGGGAGTGAGAAAGAGGGGTGGGTGGGGAGTGAGAAAGAGGGGTGGGTGGGTAGTGAGAAAGAGGGGTGAGTGGGGAGTGAGAAAGAGGGGTGGGTGGGTAGTGAGAAAGAGGGGTGAGTGGGGAGTGAGAAAGAGGGGTGAGTGGGGAGTGAGAAAGAGGGGTGGGTGGGGAGTGAGAAAGAGGGGTGGGTGGGGTAGTGAGAAAGAGGGGTGGGTGGGGAGTGAGAAAGAGGGGTGGGAGTGAGAAAGAGGGGTAGTGAGAAAGAGGGGTGGGTGGGAGAAAGAGGGGTGGGTGGGTAGTGAGAAAGAGGGGTGAGTGGGGAGTGAGAAAGAGGGGTGGGTGGGGAGTGAGAAAGAGGGGTGAGTGGGGAGTGAGAAAGAGGGGTGGGTGGGGAGTGAGAAAGAGGGGTGAGTGGGGAGTGAGAAAGAGGGTGGGTGGGTAGTGGGTGAGTAGGGAGGAGAAAGAGGGGTGGGTGGGTAGTGAGAAAGAGGGGTGAGTGGGGAGTGAGAAAGAGGGGTGGGTGGGGAGTGAGAAAGAGGGGTGGGTGGGGAGTGAGAAAGAGGGGTGGGTGGGTAGTGAGAAAGAGGGTGGGCGGGTAGTGAGAAAGAGGGGTGGGGGTGGGGGGGAGAAAGAGGGGTGAGTGGGTAGTGAGAAAGAGGGGTGGGTGGGGAGTGAGAAAGAGGGGTGGGTGGGTAGTGAGAAAGAGGGGTGGGCGGGTAGTGAGAAAGAGGGGTGGGTGGGGAGGAGAAAGAGGGGTGAGTGGGGAGTGAGAAAGAGGGGTGGGTGGGGAGTGAGAAAGAGGGGTGGGTGGGTAGTGAGAAAGAGGGGTGAGTGGGGAGTGAGAAAGAGGGGTGGGTGGGTAGTGAGAAAGAGGGGTGAGTGGGGAGTGAGAAAGAGGGGTGGGTGGGGAGTGAGAAAGAGGGGTGAGTGGGAGTGAGAAAGAGGGGTGGGTGGGGAGTGAGAAAGAGGGGTGGGTGGGTAGTGAGAAAGAGGGGTGGGTGGGGTAGTGAGAAAGAGGGG
The DNA here is from genome assembly GCF_034236695.1 of Oncorhynchus nerka. Lineage (NCBI taxonomy): Eukaryota > Metazoa > Chordata > Actinopteri > Salmoniformes > Salmonidae > Oncorhynchus > Oncorhynchus nerka. The sequence continues at coordinate 113,031 of NW_027039989.1, forward strand.
TGGGTGGGGAGTGAGAAAAGAGGGGTGAGTGGGGAGTGAGAAAGAGGGGTGGACGGGTAGTGAGAAAGAGGGGTGAGGGGGAGTGAGAAAGAGGGGTGGGCGGGGAGTGAGAAAAGGGGTGGGGGTAGTGAGAAAGAGGGGTGAGAGGGGAGTGAGAAAGAGGGGTGGGTGGGTAGTGAGAAAGAGGGGTGAGTGGGGAGTGAGAAAGAGGGGTGGGTGGGGAGTGAGAAAGAGGGGTGAGTGGGGAGTGAGAAAGAGGGGTGGGCGGGTAGTGAGAAAGAGGGGTGAGTGGGGAGTGAGAAAGAGGGTGGGCAGGTAGTGAGAAAGAGGGGTGGGTGGGGAGTGAGAAAGAGGGGTGAGCGGGGAGTGAGAAAGAGGGGTGGGCGGGTAGTGAGAAAAAGAGGGGTGAGTGGGGAGTGAGAAAGAGGGGTGGGCGGGGAGTGAGAAAGAGGGTGGGCGGGTAGTGAGAAAGAGGGGTGAGTGGGGAGTGAGAAAAGAGGGTGGAGTGGGAGTGAGAAAGAGGGGTGAGTGGGGAGTGAGAAAGAGGGGTGGGTGGGTAGTGAGAAAGAGTGGGGGTGAGAAAGTGGGGGAGTGAGAAAGAGGGGTGGGCGGGTAGTGAGAAAGAGGGGTGGTGGGGAGTGAGAAAGAGGGTGGGTGGGTAGTGAGAAAGAGGGGTGGGTGGGGAGTGAGAAAGAGGGGTGGGTGGGGAGTGAGAAAGAGGGGTGGGTGGGTAGTGAGAAAGAGGGGTGGGCGGGGAGTGAGAAAGAGGGGTGAGCGGGGAGTGAGAAAGAGGGGTGGGTGGGTAGTGAGAAAGAGGGGTGAGTGGGGGAGTGAGAAAGAGGGGTGGGTGGGGAGTGAGAAAGAGGGGTGAGTGGGGAGGAGAAAGAGGGTGGGTGGGTAGTGAGAAAGAGGGGTGGGTGGGTAGTGAGAAAGATGGGTGGGTGGGTAGTGAGAAAGAGGGGTGAGTGGGTAGTGAGAAAGAGGGGTGAGTGGGTAGTGAGAAAGAGGGGTGGGTGGGTAGTGAGAAAGAGGGGTGGGTGGGGAGTGAGAAAGAGGGGTGAGTGGGGAGTGAGAAAGAGGGGTGGGTGGGGAGTGAGAAAGAGGGGTGGGTGGGGAGTGAGAAAGAGGGTGGGTGGGTAGTGAGAAAGAGGGGTGAGTGGGGAGTGAGAAAGATGGTTGTGCAGGTAGTGAGAAAGAGGGGTGAGTGGGGAGTGAGAAAGAGGGGTGGGCAGGTAGTGAGAAAGAGGGGTGAGTGGGGAGTGAGAAAGAGGGGTGGGTGGGGAGTGAGAAAGAGGGGTGGGTGGGGAGTGAGAAAGAGGGTGGGTGGGAGTGAGAAAGAGGGGTGGGCGGGTAGTGAGAAAGAGGGGTGGGTGGGGAGTGAGAAAGAGGGGTGAGCGGGGAGTGAGAAAGAGGGGTGGGCGGGTAGTGAGAAAGAGGGGTGAGTGGGGAGGAGAAAGAGGGGTGGGCGGGGAGTGAGAAAGAGGGGTGGTGGGGAGTGAGAAAGAGGGGTGGGCGGGTAGTGAGAAAGAGGGGTGAGTGGGGAGTGAGAAAGATGGGTGAGCGGGTAGTGAGAAAGAGGGGTGAGTGGGGAGTGAGAAAGAGGGGTGGGCGGGTAGTGAGAAAGAGGGGTGAGTGGGGAGTGAGAAAGAGGGGTGGGTAGTGAGAAAGGGTGAGTGGGGGAGTGAGAGAGGGGTGGGGTGGGTAGTGAGAAAGAGGGGTGAGTGGGGAGTGAGAAAGAGGGGTGGGTGGGGAGTGAGAAAGAGGGGTGAGTGGGGAGGAGAAAGAGGGGTGGGTGGGTAGTGAGAAAGAAGGGAGTGAGAAAGAGGGGTGGGTGGGTAGTGAGAAAGAGGGGTGAGTGGGGAGTGAGAAAGAGGGGTGGGTGGGGAGTGAGAAAGAGGGGTGGGTGGGGAGTGAGAAAGAGGGGTGGGTGGGTAGTGAGAAAGAGGGGTGGGTGGGGAGTGAGAAAGAGGGGTGGGTGGGGAGTGAGAAAGAGGGGTGAGTGGGTAGTGAGAAAGAGGGGTGGGTGGGGGAGAAAGAGGGGTGGGTGGGTAGTGAGAAAGAGGGGTGGGTGGGTAGTGAGAAAGAGGGGTGGGTGGGGAGTGAGAAAGAGGGTGGGTGGGGAGTGAGAAAGAGGGGTGGGCGGGTAGTGAGAAAGAGGGTGGTGGGGAGTGAGAAAGAGGGGAGTGGGGAGTGAGAAAGAGGGTGGGTGGGTAGTGAGAAAGAGGGGTGAGTGGGGAGTGAGAAAGAGGGGTGGGTGGGTAGTGAGAAAGAGGGGTGAGAGTGGGGAGTGAGAAAGAGGGGTGGGTGGGTAGTGAGAAAGAGGGGGGTGAGGGGTGGGTGGGGAGTGAGAAAGAGGGGTGGTGGGTAGTGAGAAAGAGGGGTGGGTGGGGAGTGAGAAAGAGGGTGGGTGGGTAGTGAGAAAGAGGGTGAGTGGGGAGGAGAAAGAGGGGTGGGTGGGTAGTGAGAAAGAGGGGTGAGTGGGGAGTGAGAAAGAGGGGTGGGTGGGTAGTGAGAAAGAGGGGTGAGTGGGGAGTGAGAAAGAGGGGTGGGTGGGTAGTGAGAAAGAGGGGTGAGTGGGGAGTGAGAAAGAGGGGTGGACGGGGAGTGAGAAAGAGGGGTGGGCAGGTAGTGAGAAAGAGGGGTGAGTGGGGAGTGAGAAAGAGGGGTGGGTGGGTAGTGAGAAAGAGGGGTGAGTGGGGAGTGAGAAAGAGGGGTGAGTGGGGAGTGAGAAAGAGGGGTGGGTGGGGAGTGAGAAAGAGGTGGGTGGGTAGTGAGAAAGAGGGGTGGGTGGGTAGTGGGAAAGAGGGGTGAGTGGGTAGTGAGAAAGAGGGGTGGGTGGGTAGTGGGAAAGAGGGGTGGGTGGGTAGTGAGAAAGAGGGGTGAGTGGGGAGTGAGAAAGAGGGGTGGGCGGGTAGTGGGAAAGAGGGGTGGGCGGGTAGTGAGAAAGAGGGGTGGGCGGGTAGTGGGAAAGAGGGGTGGGTGGGTAGTGGGAAAGAGGGGTGAGTGGGTAGTGAGAAAGAGGGGTGAGTGGGTAGTGAGAAAGATGGGTGAGTGGGTAGTGAGAAAGAGGGGTGGGTGGGTAGTGAGAAAGAGGGGTGAGTGGGTAGTGAGAAAGAGGGGTGAGTGTGTGCAGAGGGGATTGGGAGGGGAGTAGAGGAAAGAAGAGAAGGGATAAAGGTGTAGGTCATGCGGATATAGGTGGCAAGGATATAGGTGGCAAGGCAGACAGAAGAAATTCCAGTGCACCAAACACTCACACAGTATTTCTACTGGCAGCTCATGTTCCCGAGCACCAAGTCACATCACCAGTAGTGTAGGCTACAATATACTTCTCTGCGGAAATCCCACTTTTATGTTTCCATAGTCTAATTAATGCATATTTTAAATAGATTTCAGGTTACTGGCCCTGCATCAAAATGCACTTACAACTTAGGCCTACACATTTGCCTCCAATTATCAAATTATTTTATACATTTTTCAGTCCTCCTAGAATAGCGCTAAAGTAGTCTTTATAGATTGTATCTACAATAGGCCTCCGACAATGGAATGATAGAAATGGCTTAGAAATGGACCGGACCAATGAGTGTGCGGTAGGCGTGTCCTCCTGCCTCTGCTGGTGTAAACAGCGTGTTCAGAAGCGCCAGGCTCGCGCGGAGCGGAGATGCGTGTATAAATATCAGAGTGCCTCTTCTCTCCGCTATAGCAGACCTGACACATGACCTAATTGTCCCTGTCACATCTCCTGTGTGTCCTCACCAAGACCGCACTTCCCGAAGGAGTCGACTAGAAAACGGTTGGTTTATTCTACAGGTTGGTGCGTCTCTCGATCTCCGTGGAGTTTATAAACTAACTACTAAACCTTTTGGGGATTTAAAAACAACTCCAGCTCGCTGCGCGCCTCTCTTTTTCTCTTCGCTCGGCTCTTACTCTAGTGTCAAAGCCAAAGCCACCGGTGTATCGGTAGTCTAGCCTGCTAATAGGAATACAACAGACTGCTTTGGGTCGCTGTGGACTGTACATGCTGCAGAAAGGAGCGGCCAGTGCCAGCTGTGGCTGTAAGGACCAGAGGTGTTTGTTTTCAAGGTGCGCCTTTTTGCGGTTCGTTCCAGCTCATCGCCTCCCAGTGCCATTGATCAGTGTCAAAATAAATCGGGCTACAAAATATACATGTATCCCTACATGTAATTAATGCAATTTACACAATGCCATCCTTATAGACTTTGACCGTGCATGACAGCAACAATGGTACGGTATCTGTGCGTTAACAACCGTATCATGTACCAACACGTTTCACCCGGCAAGCAAGCACAACTCGCGCAAGTGGTAGCATTGTTCAAACCACAAATTCTATTTATAGGGCTGGTTTGTGTATGATGTTGTATAATATGATACTGTGCAGCAAGGGTAGCCTATGTTGTGTATTTTCAAGCGCTCCGTTCGCATGTGCCACTGTATCTTGCGCTCGCTTCTCGTAACGTGCGCGCCCGGTTTCGCTGCCCTGGGGGGCATCAAGTGCACAGTCATCAGGTATGTGTTTGTTATATTCTTCCAACAACATTCCGTCATTTTCAACATGTCCATATATTCAAGTTGTATTGCTGATAATAGTTGGGTGTTTTTCAGATTGATGCGCCCATATACGAACCTATAGCTAATCGGTGATGATATCGAACTCAGTCAGTATTGGTGAGGTAAGAGCAGCGTTAGTTTAGTTTATACTAGCCTATGTACCCAACAGGTTCCTTCATTATCAGGATATGTATGTGGAATGAGTGATGAGCACGTGACAGTTGAGTTTTGACTGAGGCTGTAAGGGCATATTGATGATGAATATAAGACTTGCTCAGAATATGACAGAGCTGTTCAATAAGTGAATGGATTTCCTGCTGTAATTGAAGTCTTTAGAGGGCTTAGTGGTCAGGGAATAAGCAGTGTGCATGTTTCTGTGTGTGTGTGTGTGTGTGTCTGTCAGATTTAAGAAAGGGGAAAAGTTAACCCTGTACTTCCCCCTCCTCCTTTCAGTCGCTCTTGTAAAAGATGCATAGCTAGCAGAGATGACAATGATGATGATATCAAATCTCAGGAAAGGAATGACCATGACTGGATTTCAAGGCCATAACTGACAAGATCCCTGCATGAGAGAACGAGAGAGAGAGACAGAGAGGGAGGGAGGGATGTTTGGAAGCAACAGAGCCACAGAACAGGAATTGAAGGAACACCCATTGGAACCATGTAATCAGTCCTGGGAATGTCAAAGCATCTCAGAGAAACAGATACCTGGGTTTGACTGACAGCCAGAGGTTGACAAACTAATTGGTATATTCAGAATGTTCTCTAGGTTTCCACACATAATCCAGAACCAAGGAGAGGAGAGGAAAGGAGAATGGAGAAGAGAAGAAAGGACAGATGATGAGAGGACAGACGATGAGAGGAGAGGAGGAGAAAGGACGGATGAAGAGGAGATAGGAGAGGAGAAGAGAGTCGTGAGAAGAAGTCAGGAATACAGCAGGTGAGTGCAACCTTTCCTTGCCTTCTTTTGACTTGCAAATATTACTGTGCATACATCGCCCAAGGGGCAGGTGTGTGTGTGATACCCTCTTAACAGGGTCACTCTCAAAGGTATCTGTAGAATGACCAGAATAACACAGACAACCCCATTTCTCATGAAGTGTATAAAATAGGCACTACAGTTTATCATGTCTGTATGGTGGTGGATGTACACATACTGTAGGTATGGTGGTGGATACACACATATACTATATATTACGATGAGGGGAGGAGGGAGAGAGAAGGATACAGAGGAAGAGTGGACGAGATGTTTGGAGAGGGAAGTATAGAGAGAGAGAAAGTAGAGGTGGAGAGGGATCTAGAAAGAGATTGAGGAGAGCTATACAGAGAGATGTAGAGAGAGGGGCCTACAGTTTAATTATTACTCTAACAGCTACTAGTATCACTATCTATTTGAGCTTGTTCTGTGGTTTTCTTAGTATAGATATAGAATGACTAGAAAGGACATTCCATTCATGTTGTTGTGGCTCATATTGGCTGCAGCAATCAGAACGCTCAGTGCATTGACTCATATCATATCCTCATCCCTCAGACTCTCATTGCCTTTCTAAATGCTGTTTGCATGCAGCAATGTGTGTGCGTGCGTGTGCTTGCAATGATATGAAGTGGACCATGACAAATCCAGTGAATTTCAGGCTCGTGCATTTCAACTTGCGTGCTATTCCGTTTTGTTACATCCCTCCCAACTTGTTAGCAGCTCGGCTGTGTTTTTTCTGAGCTGTGTTCAATCTGCTAGGTCTATTTCTGTTTCTATGCCGGGTATATTTCAATGTTCATTCTGCTAGGTCTGCAAGGTTCATTCTCCACGTTTTTTTTATATGTACAGTCTGTCAAGTCCATTTCTATGTTAATTCCGCTAGGTGTATTTCTATGTCCCTTCTGCTAGGTCTCTTTCTATGTCCCTTCTGCTAGGTCTCTTTCTATGCCCCTTCTGCTAGGTCTCTTTCTATGTCCATTCTGCTAGGTCTCTTTCTATGCCCCTTCTGCTAGGTCTCTTTCTATGCCCCTTCTGCTAGGTCTCTTTCTATGTCCCTTCTTCTAGGTCTCTTTCTATGTCCCTTCTACTAGGTCTCTTTCTATGCCCCTTCTGCTAGGTCTCTTTCTATGTCCCTTCTAGTAGGTCTCTTTCTATGTCCCTTCTGCTAGGTCTCTTTCTATGTCCCTTCTGCTAGGTCTCTTTCTATGTCCATTCTGCTAGGTCTCTTTCTATGTCCCTTCTGCTAGGTCTCTTTCTATGTCCCTTCTGCTAGGTCTCTTTCTATGTCCCTTCTGCTAGGTCTCTTTCTATGTCCCTTCTGCTAGGTCTCTTTCTATGTCCCTTCTGCTAGGTCTCTTTCTATGTCCCTTCTGCTAGGTCTCTTTCTATGCCCATTCTGCTAGGTCTCTTTCTATGTCCCTTCTGCTAGGTCTCTTTCTATGTCCATTCTGCTAGGTCTCTTTCTATGTCCCATTCTGCTAGGTCTCTTTCTATGTCCATTCTGCTAGGTCTCTTTCTATGTCCATTCTGCTAGGTCTCTTTCTATGTCCATTCTGCTAGGTCTCTTTCTATGTCCATTCTGCTAGGTCTCTTTCTATGTCCCTTCTGCTAGGTCTCTTTCTATGCCCTTCTGCTAGGTCTCTTTCTATGTCCCTTCTGCTAGGTCTCTTTCTATGTCCCTTCTGCTAGGTCTCTTTCTATGTCCCTTCTGCTAGGTCTCTTTCTATCCCTTCTGCTAGGTCTCTTTCTATGTCCCTTCTGCTAGGTCTCTTTCCCTTCTGCTAGGTCTCTTTCTATGTCCCATTCTGCTAGGTCTCTTTCTATGCCCATTCTGCTAGGTCTCTTTCTATGTCCCTTCTGCTAGGTCTCTTTCTATGTCCCTTCTGCTAGGTCTCTTTCTATGCCCATTCTGCTAGGTCTCTTTCTATCCCATTCTGCTAGGTCTCTTTCTATGCCCATTCTGATAGGTCTCTTTCTATGTCCCTTCTGCTAGGTCTCTTTCTATGTCCCTTCTGCTAGGTCTCTTTCTATGTCCCTTCTGCTAGGTCTCTTTCTATGTCCCTTCTGCTAGGTCTCTTTCTATGTCCCTTCTGCTAGGTCTCTTTCTATGTCCCTTCTGCTAGGTCTCTTTCTATGTCCCTTCTGCTAGGTCTCTTTCTATGTCCATTCTGCTAGGTCTCTTTCTATGTCCCTTCTATGCCCATTCTAGGTCTCTTTCTATGTCCATTCTGCTAGGTCTCTTTCTATGCCCATTCTGCTAGGTCTCCTTCTATGTCCATTCTGCTAGGTCTCTTTCTATGTCCCTTCTGCTAGGTCTCTTTCTATGTCCCTTCTGCTAGGTCTCTTTCTATGTCCCTTCTGCTAGGTCTCTTTCTATGTCCCTTCTGCTAGGTCTCTTTCTATGTCCCTTCTGCTAGGTCTCTTTCTATGTCCCTTCTGCTAGGTCTCTTTGTATGTCCATTCTGCTAGGTCTCTTTCTATGTCCCTTCTGCTAGGTCTCTTTCTATGCCCATTCTGCTAGGTCTCTTTCTATGTCCCTTCTGCTAGGTCTCTTTCTATGTCCCTTCTGCTAGGTCTCTTTCTATGTCCCTTCTGCTAGGTCTCTTTCTATGTCCCTTCTGCTAGGTCTCTTTCTATGTCCCTTCTGCTAGGTCTCTTTCTATGTCCCATTCTGCTAGGTCTCTTTCTATGTCCATTCTGCTAGGTCTCTTTCTATGTCCATTCTGCTAGGTCTCTTTCTATGCCCATTCTGCTAGGTCTCTTTCTATGTCCCTTGCTAGGTCTCTTTCTAGGTCTCTTTCTATGCTCATTCTGCTAGGTCTCTTTCTATGTCCCTTCTGCTAGGTCTCTTTCCATGTCCCTTCTGCTAGGTCTCTTTCTATGTCCCTTCTGCTAGGTCTCTTTCTATGTCCCATTCTGCTAGCTCTTTCTATGCCCATTCTGCTAGGTCTCTTTCTATGTCCCTTCTGCTAGGTCTCTTTCTATGTCCCTTCTGCTAGGTCTCTTTCTATGTCCCTTCTGCTAGGTCTCTTTCTATGCCCATTCTGCTAGGTCTCTTTCTATGTCCCTTCTGCTAGGTCTCTTTCTATGCCCATTCTGCTAGGTCTCTTTCTATGTCCCTTCTGCTAGGTCTCTTTCTATGTCCCTTCTGCTAGGTCTCTTTCTATGTCCCTTCTGCTAGGTCTCTTTCTATGTCCCTTCTGCTAGGTCTCTTTCTATGTCCATTCTGCTAGGTCTCTTTCTATGTCCATTCTGCTAGGTCTCTTTCTATGTCCATTCTGCTAGGTCTCTTTCTATGTCCCTTCTGCTAGGTCTCTTTCTATGCCCATTCTGCTAGGTCTCTTTCTATGTCCCTTCCCTTCTGTCCCATTCTGCTAGGTCTCTTTCTATGTCCCTTCTGCTAGGTCTCTTTCTATGCCCATTCTGCTAGGTCTCTTTCTATGTCCCTTCTGCTAGGTCTCTTTCTATGTCCCTTCTGCTAGGTCTCTTTCTATGTCCCTTCTGCTAGGTCTCTTTCTATGTCCCTTCTGCTAGGTCTCTTTCTATGTCCCTTCTGCTAGGTCTCTTTCTATGCCCATTCTGCTAGGTCTCTTTCTATGCCCATTCTGCTAGGTCTCTTTCTATGCCCATTTCTAGGTCTCTTTCTAGGTCTCTTTCTATGTCCCTTCTGCTAGGTCTCTTTCTATGTCCCTTCTGCTAGGTCTCTTTCTATGTCCCTTCTGCTAGGTCTCTTTCTATGCCCATTCTGCTAGGTCTCTTTCTATGTCCCTTCTGCTAGGTCTCTTTCTATGTCCCTTCTGCTAGGTCTCTTTCTATGTCCCTTCTGCTAGGTCTCTTTCTATGCCCATTCTGCTAGGTCTCTTTCTATGTCCCTTCTGCTAGGTCTCTTTCTATGTCCATTCTGCTAGGTCTCTTTCTATGCCCATTCTGCTAGGTCTCCTTCTATGTCCATTCTGCTAGGTCTCCATGTCCCTTCTGCTAGGTCTCTTTCTATGCCCATTCTGCTAGGTCTCTTTCTATGTCCCTTCTGCTAGGTCTCTTTCTATGTCCCTTCTGCTAGGTCTTTTTCTATGTCCCTTCTGCTAGGTCTCTTTCTATGTCCCTTCTGCTAGGTCTCTTTAGGTCTCTTTCTATGTCTAGGTCCATGTCCCTTCTGCTAGGTCTCTTTCTTTCTGCTGTCCCTTCTGCTAGGTCTCTTTCTATGCCCATTCTGCTAGGTCTCTTTCTATGTCCCTTCTGCTAGGTCTCTTTCTATGTCCCTTCTGCTAGGTCTCTTTCTATGTCCCTTCTGCTAGGTCTCTTTCTATGTCCATTCTGCTAGGTCTCTTTCTATGTCCCTTCTGCTAGGTCTCTTTCTATGCCCATTCTGCTAGGTCTCTTTCTATGTCCATTCTGCTAGGTCTCTTTCTATGTCCATTCTGCTAGGTCTCTTTCTATGTCCATTCTGCTAGGTCTCTTTCTATGTCCCTTCTGCTAGGTCTCTTTCTATGCCCATTCTGCTAGGTCTCTTTCTATGTCCATTCTGCTAGGTCTCTTTCTATGTCCCTTCTGCTAGGTCTCTTTCTATGTCCCTTCTGCTAGGTCTCTTTCTATGTCCCTTCTGCTAGGTCTCTTTCTATGTCCATTCTGCTAGGTCTCTTTCTATGTCCCTTCTGCTAGGTCTCTTTCTATGCCCATTCTGCTAGGTCTCTTTCTATGTCCATTCTGCTAGGTCTCTTTCTATGTCCCTTCTGCTAGGTCTCTTTCTATGTCCCTTCTGCTAGGTCTCTTTCTATGTCCCTTCTGCTAGGTCTCTTTCTATGTCCCTTCTGCTAGGTCTCTTTCTATGTCCATTCTGCTAGGTCTCTTTCTATGTGTCCCTTCTGCTAGGTCTCTTTCTATGTCCTTCTGCTAGGTCTCTTTCTATGTCCCTTCTGCTAGGTCTCTTTCTATGTCCCATTCTGCTAGGTCTCTTTCTATGTCCCTTCTGCTAGGTCTCTTTCTATGTCCCTTCTGCTAGGTCTCTTTCTATGTCCATTCTGCTAGGTCTCTTTCTATGTCCATTCTGCTAGGTCTCTTTCTATGTCCATTCTGCTAGGTCTCTTTCTATGTCCCTTCTGCTAGGTCTCTTTCTATGCCCATTCTGCTAGGTCTCTTTCTATGTCCCTTCTGCTAGGTCTCTTTCTATGTCCCTTCTGCTAGGTCTCTTTCTATGTCCCTTCTGCTAGGTCTCTTTCTATGCCCATTCTGCTAGGTCTCTTTCTATGCCCATTCTGCTAGGTCTCTTTCTATGTCCCTTCTGCTAGGTCTCTTTCTATGTCCCTTCTGCTAGGTCTCTTTCTATGCCCATTCTGCTAGGTCTCTTTCTATATCCCTTCTGCTAGGTCTCTTTCTATGCCCATTCTGCTAGGTCTCGTTCTATGCCCATTCTGCTAGGTCTCTTTCTATGTCCCTTCTGCTAGGTCTCTTTCTATGTCCCTTCTGCTAGGTCTCTTTCTATGTCCCTTCTACTAGGTCTCTTTCTATGTCCCTTCTGCTAGGTCTCTTTCTATGCCCATTCTGCTAGGTCTCTTTCTATGCCCATTCTGCTAGGTCTCTTTCTATGCCCATTCTGCTAGGTCTCTTTCTATGTCCCTTCTGCTAGGTCTCTTTCTATGTCCCTTCTGCTAGGTCTCTTTCTATGTCCCTTCTGCTAGGTCTCTTTCTATGTCCCTTCTGCTAGGTCTCTTTCTATGCCCATTCTGCTAGGTCTCTTTCTATGTCCATTCTGCTAGGTCTCTTTCTATGTCCCTTCTGCTAGGTCTCTTTCTATGTCCATTCTGCTAGGTCTCTTTCTATGCCCATTCTGCTAGGTCTCCTTCTATGTCCATTCTGCTAGGTCTCTTTCTATGTCCCTTCTGCTAGGTCTCTTTCTATGTCCCTTCTGCTAGGTCTCTTTCTATGTCCATTCTGCTAGGTCTCTTTCTATGTCCATTCTGCTAGGTCTCTTTCTATGTCCATTCTGCTAGGTCTCTTTCTATGTCCATTCTGCTAGGTCTCTTTCTATGCCCCCATTTCTACATACATTCTGCTAGGTCTATTTCTACTGTGTGGGTGAGTCACTCTCTGAGACAGAGATTCAGGAGTTCTTGGCACGCATATGTTGTGGAACACTGGGGAGCACACACACACAAATACACACTGCCATCGTGGACGAGGGAGCGAGCTGCCAGAGGCCACCATTTACTCCAGGAAACCATCAGGGCTCCAGCATAGTTTCAGAGGGGAAAGTAACACAAACACACACACACACCTTCCCTCGCTCATGTGTCTGTACAAGCCTTCTGGCTTGGCGAGTTGCTCTCTGCCTCCTCAGGAAAATACCAGCTCTTCATATTATATTGTACAAGGTGCCAAGCAGAAACCAAATGGCACCCTATTTCCTACATAGTGCACTACTTTTGAACAGGGCCCAATAGGGAATAGGGTGCCATTTAGGATGTATCTTCTAGTAGTTTTGACCTATCCATCAAGCCCTTAATGGGGTGTGAAGTTGTTCTGAGTGGTTGTTGTCTCGTCTCACCCTGCCAGCCTTGCAGCTAGTTCCCCCTGGCATGTATCTTAGGATTCATCCCAAATGGTACCCTATTCCTACTTTGTGCACTACTTTTGACCAGAGCCCTATGAGTGCTAGTCTAATGGAGTGCAGTATGTAGGGACTAGGGTGTCATTTGGGACTGAGGCTAAGGAGTTAATTCATGAAATAAAACAGTGATCGGTCCAAGAAGTGGATAACATGGTGTAAATTGATACCAGGCGTTTCCATGGCTTGGCTTAGCATCTTGCTTTCTCCTCCTCCGCTGGGGGTTATTTTGGTTTGTGTGTGTGTGTGTTTTGACTTGGCTAGCCCTAATCTGACCCGGCAGACAGGTGGACACTGACAGATCTCTCTGTGTCTCTCTGTCTTTGTCTGTATGTCTCTGTCTGTCTCTGTCTGTCTGTTCGTGTCTCTCTGTCTGTTCGTGTCTCTCTGTCTGTTCGTCTCTCTCTGTCTGTATGTGTCTCTCTCTGTCTGTATGTGTCTCTCTCTGTCTGTATGTGTCTCTCTCTGTCTGTATGTGTCTCTGTCTGTATGTCTCTCTCTCTGTTTGTATGTCTCTCTCTGTTTGTATGTCTCTCTGTCTGTATGTCTCTCTCTCTGTTTGTATGTCTCTCTCTCTGTTTGTATGTCTCTCTGTCTGTATGTCTCTCTCTCTGTCTGTATGTCTCTCTCTCTGTTTGTATGTCTCTCTCTGTTTGTATGTCTCTCTGTCTGTTTGTATGTCTCTCTGTCTGTATGTCTCTCTCTCTGTCTGTATGTCTCTCTCTCTGTTTGTATGTCTCTCTCTCTGTTTGTATGTCTCTCTGTCTGTATGTCTCTCTCTTTGTTTGTATGTCTCTCTCTGTCTGTATGTGTCTCTGTCTGTATGTCTCGGTGTCTGCCTTTTTTTCTTTCTTTCTCTCTCTCTGTCTGTATGTCTCTGTCTGTATGTCTCTCTCTCTGTTTGTATGTCTCTCTGTCTGTATGTGTCTCTGTCTGCCTTTTTTCTTTCTTTCTCTCTCTCTGTTTGTATGTCTCTCTGTCTGTATGTCTCTCTCTCTGTCTGTATGTCTCTCTCTCTGTTTGTATGTCTCTCTGTTTGTATGTCTCTCTGTTTGTATGTCTCTCTGTTTGTATGTCTCTCTGTTTGTATGTCTCTCTGTCTGTATGTCTCTCTGTTTGTATGTCTCTCTCTCTGTCTGTATGTCTCTCTCTCTGTTTGTATGTCTCTCTGTTTGTATGTCTCTCTGTCTGTATGTCTCTCTGTTTGTATGTCTCTCTGTTTGTATGTCTCTCTGTCTGTATGTCTCTCTGTCTGTCTGTATGTCTCTCTCTCTGTCTGTATGTCTCTCTGTCTGTCTGTATGTCTCTCTCTCTGTCTGTATGTCTCTCTCTCTGTCTGTATGTCTCTCTCTCTGTTTGTATGTCTCTCTGTTTGTATGTCTCTCTGTCTGTATGTCTCTCTGTTTGTATGTCTCTCTGTTTATATGTCTCTCTGTTTGTATGTCTCTCTGTCTGTATGTCTCTCTGTTTGTATGTCTCTCTCTCTGTCTGTATGTCTCTCTCTCTGTTTGTATGTCTCTCTGTTTGTATGTCTCTCTGTCTGTATGTCTCTCTGTTTGTATGTCTCTCTGTTTGTATGTCTCTCTGTCTGTATGTCTCTCTGTTTGTATGTCTCTCTGTTTGTATGTCTCTCTGTCTGTATGTCTCTCTGTTTCTTATGTCTCTCTCTGTTCTGTCTGTATGTCTCTCTGTTTGTATGTCTCTCTGTTGTATGTCTCTCTGTCTGTATGTCTCTCTCTCTGTTTGTATGTCTCTCTGTCTGTATGTCTCTCTGTTTGTATGTCTCTCTGTTTGTATGTCTCTCTGTTTGTATGTGTCTCTGTCTGTATGTCTCTGTGTCTGCCTTTTTTCTTTCTTTCTCTCTCTCTGTCTGTATGTCTCTCTCTCTGTCTGTATGTCTCTCTCTCTGTCTGTATGTCTCTCTCTCTGTCTGTATGTCTCTCTCTCTGTCTGTATGTCTCTCTCTCTGTCTGTATGTCTCTCTGTCTGTATGTCTCTCTCTCTGTCTGTATGTCTCTCTCTCTGTCTGTATGTCTCTCTCTCTGTTTGTATGTCTCTCTGTCTCTATGTGTCTCTGTCTGTATGTCTCTGTGTCTGTATGTCTCTCTCTCTGTCTGTATGTCTCTCTCTCTGTCTGTATGTCTCTCTCTCTGTTTGTATGTCTCTCTGTCTGTATGTGTCTGTCTGTATGTCTCTCTCTCTGTCTGTATGTCTCTCTCTCTGTCTGTATGTCTCTCTCTCTGTCTGTATGTCTCTCTCTCTGTCTGTATGTCTCTCTGTCTGTATGTCTCTCTGTCTGTATGTCTCTCTCTCTGTCTGTATGTCTCTCTCTGTCTGTATGTGTCTGTCTGTATGTCTCTGTGTCTGTATGTCTCTCTCTCTGTCTGTATGTCTCTCTCTCTGTCTGTATGTCTCTCTCTGTCTGTATGTGTCTGTCTGTATGTCTCTCTCTCTGTTTGTATGTCTCTCTCTCTGTCTGTATGTCTCTCTGTTTGTATGTCTCTCTGTCTGTATGTGTCTGTCTGTATGTCTCTCTGTCTGTATGTCTCTCTCTCTGTTTGTATGTCTCTCTCTCTGTCTGTATGTCTCTCTGTTTGTATGTCTCTCTGTTTGTATGTCTCTCTGTCTGTATGTGTCTCTGTTTGTATGTCTCTCTGTTTGTATGTCTCTCTGTTTGTATGTCTCTCTCTCTGTCTGTATGTCTCTCTGTTTGTATGTATCTCTGTCTGTATGTCTCTCTGTTTGTATGTCTCTCTGTCTGTATGTGTCTGTCTGTATGTCTCTCTGTCTGTATGTCTCTCTCTCTGTTTGTATGTCTCTCTCTCTGTCTGTATGTCTCTCTGTTTGTATGTCTCTCTGTTTGTATGTCTCTCTGTCTGTATGTGTCTCTGTTTGTATGTCTCTCTGTTTGTATGTCTCTCTGTTTGTATGTCTCTCTCTCTGTCTGTATGTCTCTCTGTTTGTATGTCTCTCTGTCTGTATGTCTCTCTGTCTGTATGTCTCTCTGTCTGTATGTCTCTCTGTCTGTATGTCTCTCTGTCTGTATGTGTCTCTGTCTGTATGTCTCTCTGTTTGTATGTCTCTCTGTTTGTATGTCTCTCTCTCTGTCTGTCTGTATGTCTCTGTCTGTTTGTATGTCTCTCTGTC
>NW_027039990.1:0-128369 GCF_034236695.1 Oncorhynchus nerka
ATTCCTCTATCATCTACACAATTTAAGTTAATCTCTGAATAGAATGAGCAACACCCAACTCATGCACACACACAAAGACACACACACACAAAGACACAAATACCCTTAAATTGATGACTTTTTGTGAAAGTCATCACATAAGATTGTTTGGCTTGAAATGATGTGGAAACAACGTTGAGTCAACCAGTTTTTTTTGTCCAAGTGGGGGTTTTGTTTGTGGAAGAGAATATGGTAGACGTTGCTGTCTGAAAGTGATTTCTATGTCCTTTGGTTGTCCTCTCGTTGGCCTGTTAATGACATCATCTCCGGATGTTCTCACCATATTTAGTGTGTGATTGTGACTTTATAGTGCAGCTGTTTCTTTGTAGTAAAACACAAGTAATGTCCTGGTCATTGATGTGGCGTGTCGTAACCTTGTTGAGCTTAAAGAAATGTGTTTGAAGTAAAAAAGTAATGTCCTGGTCATTGATGTGGCGTGTCGTAAGCTTGTTGAGCTTAAAGAAATGTGTTTGAAGTAAAATATGATTGAAATAAAGAGTGTCCAGGGGATGTCTCAGTCTTTGAAAGGGTCATTTGTAATCTTTAAGATGTTCCCTTTACCGAAGACCTAAATAGATAGATTTTTACCCTTTTAAAAAGAAGTTCTCAGCTATCCAAATGTAATGGTAATGTGGAAATGACATGTTATAATGCTGTTATTGCATCAAATGTTTGCTTCATGCAACAGAATAGAGGGGTTGTTAGAACGCTCATCTGTGTGTGTTCTACTGCGGATGGACCTCTAGAAGATCTACGATGTCTTTGGGTGATACCGCATTCCAGAGCATGAGTTAATGTTTCTATACTGGGGTACCAGGGGGAGATGGCAGTTGGGGGGGCAGTTGTTACAACAGATACTGTCTGCTGTGAATTCTAAGTATCTTTCATACTAGTCTTAACCTTGTGACCCATTCCATACATCTGGTGTTTGTCATGTAGACTGAAGGAGGATGGACTTCGCTATAAAACGCTGTGGCTCAAACCAGATCGCTGACTTCTCAATGATCACCTCCAGGGGTGATATAAAACGCTGTGGCTCAAACCAGATTGCTGACTTCTCAGTGATCACCTCCAGTGGTGATATAAAACGCTGTGGCTCAAACCAGATCGCTGACTTCTCAGTGATCACCTCCAACTCCATTACAGCAGTAATTAAATAATAAAGTTTACTTGTTTTGAAGAAATGTTGCAATAATTCAAAACAGATGTGCTGACTTCTCAGTGATCACCTCCAACTCCATTACAGCAGTAATTAAATAATAAAGTTTACTTGTTTTGAAGAAATGTTGATTACAATAATTCCACCACAATGGTCAAGAGGTTGTGAACCTAGAGGGGCCCTTGAACACGTGTTTAGGTACACATGTTGTGTTTAGGTACAGTAATACACATGTTGTGTTTAGGTACAGTAATACACATGTTGTGTTTAGGTACACATGTTGTGTTTAGGTACAGTAATACACATGTTGTGTTTAGGTACAGTAATACACATGTTGTGTTTAGGTACAGTAATACACATGTTGTGTTTAGGTGCAGTAATACACATGTTGTGTTTAGGTATACATGTTGTGTTAAGGTATACATGTTGTGTTTAGGTATACATGTTGTGTTTAGGTCCAGTAATACACATGTTGTGTTTAGGTACAGTAATACACATGTGTTTACCTACACATGTTGTGTTTAGGTGCAGTAATACACATGTTGTGTTTAGGTGCAGTAATACACATGTTGTGTTTAGGTACAGTAATACACATGTTGTGTTTAGGTACAGTAATACACATGTTGTGTTTAGGTGCAGTAATACACATGTTGTGTTTAGGTACAGTAATACACATGTTGTGTTTAGGTGCAGTAATACACATGTTGTGTTTAGGTACAGTAATACACATGGTGTGTTTAGGTACAGTAATACACATGTTGTGTTTAGGTGCAGTAATACACATGTTGTGTTTAGGTACACATGTTGTGTTTAGGTACAGTAATACACATGTTGTGTTTAGGTACAGTAATACACATGGTGTGTTTAGGTGCAGTAATACACATGTTGTGTTTAGGTACAGTAATACACATGTTGTGTTTAGGTACACATGTTGTGATTAGGTACAGTAATACACATGTTGTGTTTAGGTACAGTAATACACATGTTGTGTTTAGGTGCAGTAATACACATGTTGTGTTTAGGTACAGTAATACACATGTTGTGTTTAGGTACAGTAATACACATGTTGTGTTTAGGTACACATGTTGTGTTTAGGTACACATGTTGTGTTTAGGTACACATGTCTTCTGTTTACGAAGGAATAAATGATTGACAGGATATAGAACATGCAACAAAATATAATTGTAGTCTTTTAACGATGTGCCCTTTACTAATGACTTAAACAGATAATTTTACCCTTTTACTGCAGGGGGCTAAATCAGGGGCCTTCAATGCTGCAGAAATGTTTTGTAAGAGACCTTATATATATTACTAATGACTTAAACAGATCATTTTACTCAGGATTGGGACAACAATCCACAGGCCACAATCAACTATAGGCAAATGGTGGTCACATCAGATACTGACTGGTTTTCTGATCGTGCCCCTACCATTTCTTCAAGGTATCTGTGACCAACGGATGCATATCTGTATTCCCAGCCATGTGAAAAACACAGATTAGGCCTCTAATGAATTTATTTAGATTGACTGATTTCCTTAATATGAACTTTAACTCAGTAAAAATGTTTGAAATTGTTGCATTTTGTGTTTATATTTCTGTTCAGTATTTACATACACACACATATTATATATATACACAAAAACATATATGGGGGATTAGAAATGAAGTAGACAATTACATTGAAGCTACAATCTAAGTTCAATATTAAAGCTGTTCTACCCCCTAGGATAGAGGACTTTTTTCTCTAAAAGTGTTCAGCCTACATCTATCCAATGTTCTACTGTTCAGACTGTGTGTAATCTTTCATGTCTTTTCAGGTTACATAAGTGGGTAAAACTCCTTCCACACTGGGAGCAGTGGTAAGGCTTCTCGCCTGTGTGTATTCTTTGATGTATTTTCAGTTTACATAAGTGGGCAAAACTCTTTCCACACTGGGAGCAGGGGTAAGGCTTCTCCCCTGTGTGTAATATCTCATGTGTTTTCAGGTTACATGAGTGGGTAAAACGCTTTCCACACTGGGAGCAGGGGTAAGGCTTCTCTCCTGTGTGTACTCTCTCATGCGATTTCAGGTTACATAAGTGGGCAAAACTCTTTCCACACTGGGAACAGTGGTAAGGCTTCTCCCCCGTGTGTATTCTCTGATGTGTTTTCAGTTTACATAAGTGAGCAGAACTCTTTCCACACTGGGAGCATTGGAAAGGCTTCTCCCCTGTGTGTATGCTCTCGTGTTTTTTCAGGTTGCTTTTCTGGGTAAAACTCTTTCCACACTGGGAGCAGTGGTACGGCTTCTCCCCCGTGTGTATTCTCTCATGTTTTTTCAGGTGCTCTTTCTGGTTAAAACTCTTTCCACACTGGGAGCAGAGATGTTGTCTTGCTGGTTTGGACTTCACTGGCTCTGGTTCCTCTGAGTCTGGTCTTTCTCCTGCCAAAGACAGAGTGTTCACTTAAATAGAGACCTGAACAAAACCTCCACATGACAAAACGGCCTTGCTACGAGGGTAAAATCCTAATCAGATCCCTCAATAATCTGAGGCCAATTTGAACAATCTTGGTGTGATTTAGCTTCCTGGTAATTACTAATAATATTTTATAAAAGTCAGATCACAAAAAACGAAACAGTTCCAGGACACTGAAGACATGTTTTACAAGTCAGAACACAAAACAGTTCTATGACATCACTGGATTCCAACCGAGCAGGTGGTTCTAAATATACAACCTTCAGTTAACTAAACAGTTCTAGGACACTCAAGACACAGACATCACTGGATTCCTATCAAGCAGGTGGTTCTAAATATATAACATTCATAGCTGTATGATACAGAATGCGACCTACACTTAAACATAAAATAACTAAAAAAGTAATTTTGTGGGGTTTTTTGTTTTTGTTTTTACATTGGAGGCAAAAGCACATGTGCTTTGACACACAGCACATCAGTAACATCTCCCTGTTGTTGAAAGGGTTCGACACATGCTGTTTAAAAGGACCAATTTCTTATTTAAACGTTCAGATTTTCAACATTTTGACTGATTTCATATTTTGGGTAAAGTGAAAAATAAGAAGGTGAAATATTTTGGGTAGATGTTCCTAAAACTGATAGTAACTATATATAGTAAGTTTATATTATAAAGTCTGAAAGGGCTTGTTCATTCACATTAATTCACTATGACATCATCATATGTTTCTAAAACTGATAGAAACTACACTGAACAAAAATATAAACGCAACATGTAAAGTGTTGGTCCCATGGCTTCATGAGCTGAAATAAAAGATTGCAGATATTTCTCTCAAAATTGTACACAAATTTTACATCCCTGTTACTGAACATGTATTCTTTGCCAAGATAATCCATCCACCTGACAGGTGTGGCATATCAAGAAGCTGATTAAACAGCATTATCATTACACAAGTGCACCTTGTGCTGGGGACAATAAAAGGCCACTCGAAAATGTGAAGTTTTGTCACACAGAAATGCCAGATGTCTCAGAGGGAGCCCGGCAATTGGTATGCTGACTGCAGGAATGTCCACTGGAGCTGTTGCCATGGAATTTAATGTACAGTACCAGTCAAAATGTTGGAGTCACCTACTCATTCAAGGGTTTTTCTTTATTTTGACTATTTTCTACATTGTAGAATAACAGTGAAGACATCAAAACTATGAATAAACATAAGGAATCAGGTAGTAACCGAAAGTGTTTACCAAATCAAAATATATATTAGATTCTTCATAAGTAGCCCCCCCTTCGCCTTGATGACAGCTTTGCACACGCTTGGCATTCTCTTAACCAGCTTCACATGGAATGCTTTTCCAACCAGTCTTGAAGGAGTTCACACATATGCTGAGAACATGTTGGCTACTTTTCCTTCACTCTGCGGTCCGACTCCATCCCAAACCATCTCAATTTGGTTGAGGTCGGGGTT
Source organism: Oncorhynchus nerka (assembly GCF_034236695.1). Classification (NCBI taxonomy): domain Eukaryota; kingdom Metazoa; phylum Chordata; class Actinopteri; order Salmoniformes; family Salmonidae; genus Oncorhynchus; species Oncorhynchus nerka. The sequence goes on from NW_027039990.1 coordinate 5,119, forward strand.
GTGGAGGCCAGGTTATCTGATGCAGCACTCCATCACTCTCCTTCTTGGTCAAACAGCCCTTACACAGCCTGGAGGTGTTTTGTGTCATAGTCCTGTTGAAAAACAAATGAAAGCCCCACTAAGCCCAAACCAGATGGGATGGCGTATCGCTGCAGAATCGTGTGGTAGCCAACCTGGTTAAGTTCGCCTTGAATTCTAAATAAATCACTGACAGAGTCAACAGCGAAGCACCTGCACACCATCATTATATATATCTATATATATTATATATATTATTATTATTATCACCATCACACATACGGAGATCATCCATTCACCTACTCCGCATTTGAAACCAAAGATTGCAAATTTGGACTGATCAGACCAAAAGGATAGATATCCACCGGTCTAATGTCCATTGTTCGTGTTTCTTGGCCCAAGCAAGTCTCTTCTTATTGGTGTCCTTTAGTTGTGGTTTCTTTGCAGCAATTCAACCGTGAAGGACTGATTCATGTAGTCTCCTCTGAACAGTTGATGTTGAGATGAGTCTCTTAATTTAACTCTGTGAAGCATTTATTTGGGTTGCAATTTCTGAGGCTGGTAACTCTAATGAAGTTTTCCTCTGCAGCAGAAGTAACTCTGGGTCTTCCTTTCCTGTGGTGGTCCTTAAAGTAATGAGAACCAGTTTCATAATAGCGCTTGATGTTTTATGCGACTGCACTTGAAGAAACTTGAAATTTTCCGGATTGACTGACCTTCATGTCTTCAAGTAATGATGGACTGTGGTTTCTCTTTGCTTATTTGAGCTGTTCTTGCCATAATATGGACTAGATCTTTTACCAAATAGGACCATCTTCTGTATACCCCCCTACCTTGTCACAACACAACTGATTGCCTCAAACACATGAAGGAAAGAAATTCCACAAACTTTTAACAAGGCACACCTTTAATTTAAATGCATTCCAGGTGACTACCTCATGAAGCTGGTTGAGAGAATGCCATGAGTGTGCAAATCTGTCATCAAGACAAAGGGTGGTTACTTGGGGCGGCAGGGTAGCCTAGTGGTTAGAGCGTTGGACTAGTAACCGAAAGGTTGCAAGTTCAAATCCCCGAGCTGACAAGGTACAAATCTGTCGTTCTGACCCTGAACTGTTCCTAGGCCGTCATTGAAAATAAGAATTTGTTCTTAACTGACTTGCCTAGTAAAATAAAGGTAAAATTAAAAATAAAATAAAAAAACTTTGAAGAATCTCAAATATACTTTGATTTGTTTAACACTTTTTTTTAACTTCATGATTCCTTATGTGTTATTTCATAGTTTTGATGACTTCACTATTATTCTACAATGTAGAAAACTGTAGAACATAGTCAAAATAAAGAAAAACACCTGGAATGAGTTGGTGTGTCCAACCTTTTGACTGGTCCTGTAAATTCCTCAACCATAAGCTGCCTTCCAACGTCGTCTTAGAGAAATTGCCAGTACGTCTAACAGTACGTCTAAACGCCCAATTTTTCAGTTTTTGATTTGTTAAAAAAGTTTGAAATATCCAATAAATGTCGTTCCACTTCATGATTGTGTCCCACTTGTTGTTGATTCTTCACAAAAAAATACAGTTTTATATCTTTATGTTTGAAGCCTGAAATGTGGCAAAAGGTCGCAAAGTTCAAGGGGGCCGAATACTTTTGCAAGGCACTGTATATATATATCAGTCTATATATATATCAAATCAAATCAAATCTTATTTGTCACATACACATGGTTAGCAGATGTTAGTGCGAGTGTAGCGAAATGCTTGTGCTTCTAGTTCCGACAATGCAGTAATAACCAACAAGTAATCTAGCTAACAATTCCAAAACTACTACCTTATAGACACAAGTGTAAGGGGATAAAGAATATGTACATAAAGATATATGAATGAGTGATGGTACAGAGCGGCATAGGCAAGATACAGTAGATGGTATTGAGTGCAGTATATACATATGAGATGAATATGTAAACAAAGTGGTATAGTTAAAGTGGCTAGTGATACATGTATTACATAAGGATGCAGTAGATGATATAGAGTACAGTATATACGTATGCATATGAGATGAATAATGTAGGGTAAGTAACATTATATAAGGTAGCATTGTTTAAAGTGGCTAGTGATATATTTTACATAATTTCCCATCAATTCCCATTATTAAAGTGGCTGGAGTTGAGTCAGTGTGTTGGCAGCAGCCACTCAATGTTAGTGGTGGCTGTTTAACAGTCTGATGGCCTTGAGATAGAAGCTGTTTTTCAGTCTCTCGGTCCCAGCTTTGATGCACCTGTACTGACCTCGCCTTCTGGATGATAGCGGGGTGAACAGGCAGTGGCTCACGTCTGTAACCATAAATAGCTTTGAAAGACTGGTCATGGGATCACAACACCATTATGCCAGAAACCCTAGACCCACTCCAATTTGCACACCGCCCCAACAGATCCACAGATGATGCCATCTCTATTGTACTCCACATACTCTTTTTCCCACCTGGACAAAAGGAACACCTATGTGAGAATGCTATTCATTGACTACAGCTCAGCGTTCAACACCATAGTGCCCTCAAAGCTCATCACTAAGCTAAGGACCCAGGGACTAAACATCTCCCTCTGCAACTGGATCCTGGACTTCCTGACGGGCCGCACCCAGGTGGTAAGGGTAGGTAACAACATCCGCCACGCTGATCATCAAAACGGGGGCCCCTAAAGGGTAAGTGCTGAGTCCCCTCCTGTACTCCCTGTTCACTCATGACTGCATGGCCAGCAACGACTCCAACACCATCATTAAGTTAGCCGATGACAACAGTGGTAGGCCTGATCACCGACAACGACGAGACTGCCTATAGGGAGGAGGTCAGAAACCTGGCCGTGTGAGCCAGGACAACAACCTCTCCCTCATCATGATCAAGACAGGAGATGATTGTAGACTACAGGAAAAGGAGGACCTTTCACACCCCCATTCTCATCGACGGGGCTGCGGTGGAGTAGGTTGAGAGCTTCAATTTCCTTGGTGTCCACAATTACCAACAACCTATCGTGGTCCAGACACTCTAAGACAGTCGTGAAAAGGGCACGACAAAGCCTATTCCCCCTCAGAAGAACAAAAAGATTTGGCATAGGTCCTCACATCCTCAGAAGATTCAACCGCTGCACCATCGAGAGCATCCTGACGGGTTGCATCACTGACTGGTACTTCTCGGCCTCCAACCGCAAGGCACTAGAGGCTAGTGCGTACGGCCCCAGTACATCACTGGGGCCAAGCTTCCTGCCATCCAGGACCTCTATACCAGGCGGTGTCAGAGAAAGGCCCTAAAAATGGTCAAAGACTCAAACCACCCTAGTCATAGACTGTTCTCTCTGCTATTGCAGGACAAGCGGAACCGGAGTGGAGCCGGAGCTCCAAGTCGAGGACCAAAAGGCCTTAATTTTTTAGGTTGTGTGAACAACAACAGTAATTGTGTGATAAATACAAATCCTCAGCAAACTACCCAGATAATGACAGAGCGAAATGTTAGCAAAAATAATTATTCCCACTTGATCCAGATCTAGATTTGATCCAGATCTAGATTTGATCCAGATCTAGATTTGATCCAGATCCAGATTTGATCCAGATCCAGATTTGATCCAGATCTAGATTTGATCCAGATCAGATTTGATCCAGATCTAGATTTGATCCAGATCTAGATTTGATCCAGATCCAGATTTGATCCAGATCTAGATTTGATCCAGATCTATATTTGATCCAGATTTGATCCAGATCTAGATTTGATCCAGATCTCCAGATCTAGATTTGATCCAGATCTAGATTTGATCCAGATCTAGATTTGATCCAGATCTAGATTTGTAATCGACTGTTTTTTGGTTGTGTAAACAACAACTGTAATTGTGTGATGGTGGGGCAGCGTTCATTTATGGTCGATTCAGTGGGAAAGTCAACCTGAACATGTGTAACGGAGGTGAGAACGCGCCGTAAACTCACTCCACAGCTTGAAACGTCACAGATGGAGCTGTCCAACTGGTACCTTTTGCTTCAATCGGTTCATTGTCACGTGTGTTGAGAAGCAGATAATCACCAGTTTGAGGGGACAGGGACACTCGAGGAAGCTAAACTGTTAGCAGCACACCGGCGTCAGTTACATATGAACAAATAAAGTGAGTCATTTCCAAATTAAACCATGTTCTTTAAGGTCTATATAGTATATATATTAAACCATGTTCTTTAAGGTCTGTATAGTATATATATATATTAAACCATGTTCTTTAAGGTCTATATAGTATATATATTAAACCATGTTCTTTAAGGTCTATATAGTATATATATTAAACCATGTTCTTTAAGGTCTATATAGTATATATATTAAACCATGTTCTTTAAGGTCTGTATAGTATATATATATTAAACCATGTTCTTTAAGGTCTATATAGTATATATATTAAACCATGTTCTTTAAGGTCTATTTGGTATATATATTAAACCATGTTCTTTAAGGTCTATATAGTATATATATTAAACCATGTTCTTTAAGGTCTATATAGTATATATATATATTAAACCATGTTCTTTAAGGTCTATATAGTATATATATATTAAACCATGTTCTTTAAGGTCTATATAGTATATATATTAAACCATGTTCTTTAAGGTCTGTATAGTATATATATATTAAACCATGTTCTTTAAGGTCTATATAGTATATATATTAAACCATGTTCTTTAAGGTCTATATAGTATATATATTAAACCATGTTCTTTAAGGTCTATATAGTATATATATTAAACCACGTTCTTTAAGGTCTGTATAGTATACAGTGCCTTGCGAAAGTATTCGGCCCCCTTGAACTTTGCGACCTTTTGCCACATTTCAGGCTTCAAACATAAATATATAAAACTGTATTTTTTTGTGAAGAATCAACAACAAGTGGGACAGAATCATGAAGTGGAACTACATTTATTGGATATTTCAAACTTTTTTAACAAATCAAAAACTGAAAAATTGGGCGTGCAAAATTATTCAGCCCCCTTAAGTTAATACTTTGTAGCGCCACCTTTTCCTGCGATTACAGCTGTAAGTCGCTTGGGGTATGTCTCTATCAGTTTTGCACATCGAGAGACTGACATTTTTTCCCATTCCTCCTTGCAAAACAGCTCGTTTGACCTGATAAAGTAGGAAATTAAATGAATTTTGTCCATTACAGAGACGGAGGACAAGTCTCACAAAAAATGCTTTTCATTCATATTTCATGGCTTTTAGAAAAGGTTTCAAATATATATTTACCAGTTTAACAAGTCCTGTAGATCAGCTGTTAATGAAGCAATACAGACCACATTGAAGTGTCTGGAGTTTAGTTTGTATGTTCTAGAGTCTAGTGAAGAGAGGGGGGATGACTGGGACAGACAATGTAACATCTATACTTTTTTTAGGAAATGTTTTTGTAAAACAAGCTCCTTTTGAAACTTTCTCTCTAAATCTAACTTTCATTAAGGTTTTATATGGTCTATTGGTTTCTCTCTAAAGCTAACTTTCATCAAGGTTTTATATGGTCTATTGGTTTCTCTCTTTTAATTGGCAGAATCCTTTTTCAGTGTTATGATATTCATAACATCCATATCCACCAGTCTATCTTCCTGTCAACTAACAGAACTCTGCTAGTTGTCCTGGTAACAGATACCAGTCTTCTTCATGTCAACTAACATAACTCTACTAGTTGTCCTGGTAACAGATACCAGTCTTCTTCATGTCAACTATTTGTATTGTTATTTTATATTTAACCTTTATTTAACCTGGCAAGTCAGTTAAGAACAAAATCTTACACACACCACCAAGCTACCTGCCGCCCCAAAACTAACAGAACTCTGCTGGTTGTCCTGGTAACAGATACCAGATCTATTTCATTTGTTCAAACTAAACTACAGCACTTACTTTGATGAGTCAAATTTGATCCTGATCCTTTCTTCTCTTCTCCTCCTCTCACAGTTCCACTCAGCCCCGTTGTTTTCCTGCAGTCCACCAGCAGCACAGACAACCTCTTCATACCCAGCAGTAAGGTGCTACTGGGAGAGGCTCGACACGGGGACTCCAGGAGGGAGGAAGGGTTAGCGTTGTCCTGGTAACCATACAGAGGGGACACAGACACATATCATTATGGATGCTGATGTCACTGTTGTCATAAAGTGCTTTCCAGAAACCCAGAACCCGATAGAGAAAGCTGTATGCTAGACCAGACCAAGCTGTACCATCTGGTGTTCTGATCTGGAGAGACTCTTCTCTGTCTCGTCAGCATCAGGATGTTGTTGAGGGTCCGCAGAGGATCCAGGATAGTCACGTCTCTCTCCTATGTGAACGAGAACATCAAACAGATATTGAACTTTCTTTTAAAATCATAGGGTCTTAGACGAGGCATTAATATATCTCAACTGGGCATATGTACGAAACAGGTGTATTTTGCATCCCTTCAATATTTTATTAAGAAATTATGCTCCAATATTGAATTTTAAAAGCCTGTTGCATTAGATGAGGTGCAGTTTAATATAGACCACATGGATAATTCAATACATAATCTAAAAGTCCCCAAAAATATATACCAATGGCAGATTGACCCTTTAACAATTTATACAGTACTTGAACAACATATTCAAGTGTAGAACTTCAGTAGAATGCCCCTTAAAAACCCCACATTCAATAACTGCATAGTTTGTGTCCCTGTTGAAGACAGTACTCACTGGTGTTAATCAGATATTCTGTCTCCTCCTCTTTCACTCCCAAAACGTCTTCCTCCTTCACCTTTATTGAGACAGCATCCTCTTCCTCTCGAAACGGTTCTTTCTCTTCCTTCACTATAACAGCCTCCTCTTCCTCCATTTTCATTCTGAACGATTCTTTCTCTCCTTTCACTGTAATATCCTCCTCTTCTTCTTTCACGACAATGTTCAGCGCCAGAGCGTCTTTCTCTCCTTTCACTGTAATATCATCCTCTTCTTCGTCTTTCACGACAATGTTCAGTCCCAGAGCTTCTTTCTCCAAACAGCAGACCTCATCTTCTTTAGCAGGGGATGAGTAGTTTAGTGAGCTCATGGTCAGTGATGTTAGTTTGCATTAGCGACTAGCCTAGTGCTAGGCTCAGTATCAATATTTAACAAGTTTGCAAATTGAACAAGGAAATTAGGTTAAAAGTTAACCAGTAGATACGTCGCCAGAAATGTGTTTTCAACACTGAGATTAGCTATTGTACATTAATAATGTCTAAAACCTCAATCTTTCAGTTTTATGTTGGCTAGCAAGCTACCGAGGTGGTTGAAAGAGTTGGCGAAATAGTAGCCGTGTTGTTGTTCCTGAAGAAGCGTCCCGTCCAGGCCATTATACGTCACACAAGAAGCATCATCTGAAATACGCTCATCGCCATCTGCTGGCTGGAGTGGGTAACGCAGTTTGGAAACAGTTCCTACACTTTTGTATTGGAAAAAACGTCATAATAATTCAACAATAAACTGATATATTTTCTCTCACAAATAATAATTTCCTGTACACAGACGTAGAAGCTTAATATGAATATGTAGATGATGATGATTAAATACTTATATGAATAGGTAGTGTGTTAATGTGTGTTTTCTCTGTTAATTTTTTACATTAGTTTTCATCTAGATGTGACCATGCTATCCACTTCAATCAGTGTAAGATACAAACCATCCTGTAAACAACAGAACAAATGCATCACATGCAAATAGCACTTGATTTTCTGATTATCTGTAGTGCTATACACTGGGTAGACAAAACATTAAGAACAGCTGCTCCTTCCTTGACATAGACTGACTAGGTGAATCCATGTGAAAGCTATGATCCCTTATTGATGTCACTAGTTAAATCCACTTCAATCAGTTTCGATGAAGAGGGGGAGACAGGTTAAATAAGGATTTTTAAGCCTTGAGACAAATGAGACATGGGATTGTGTATGTGTGCCATTCAGATGGTGAATGAGGAAGACAAAATATTATAAGGGTGTATTATGACATCAGAACTACTCAGACATTCCAAATATCACTTGATTATCAGAAGGGTGTATTATGATGTCAGAACTACTTGTCCTGCTGGACACAATAGAGCAAATGCATCACATGCAAATAGCACTTGATTATCTGTAGCGCTTTACACTGAGTCTACAAAACATTAAGAACACCTGCTCCTTCCATAACTTAGACTGACCAGGTGAATCCAGGTGAAGCTATGATCCTTTACTGATGTCACTAGTTAAATCCAGATGGTGAAGAGGGGAAGACAACATATTATAAGGGTCATTGAACAGGGTATGATAGTAGGTGCCAGACACACTGGTTTGTGTCAAGAACTGCAACGCTACAGCTTCCCATGTGTACCAAGAATGGTCCACCATTCTATCCGTGTAGATGAAGGGGAGGAGGCCAGTTAAATAAGGATTGTTAAGTGAAATGAGACATGGATTGTGTCTGAGTACCATTCAGAGGGTGAATTGGGAAGACTAAATATTTAAGTGCCTTTGAACGGGGTATGGTAGTAGGTTCCAGGCGCACCGATTTGTGATTTGTTTTTCCAACTCAACAGTTTCCCATGTGTACCAAGAATGGTCCACCACCGTAACAGTGGCGGTCAGTGCCGTTTAAGATGAGGGAGGACCATTTTGTTTTTTCATGGGCATGGCCTTATTTCTACACAAACATATTGGATGACTGTCATTCATATTCCATTCACCCTGTTCAATGTAGCATGAACGGGTTTAGGCTACTACATGATACTCACATTTTTCACTATAACCATCATGAGGTTGCTACAACCTGGCCTATGAATGAAAGTTTAGAATGTAGGTGCACACTGGTCGAGAGAAAAATACTGCCTAGAACACTCTTGACTACATCTAGCTGATATAGGGTGTCATCAGTAGTCCAACAGTTTCAAACAAGAGATTCTATTGGACAAATGTTCATCCCGGTTTTGTTCCGTTTATGTAATGTTTGTCAACAGAATCGGAGGAATGAATACACCCCTGATCATGTGTAAACACAGGTCACTTTCATAACAGCCACGTTGTATTCCTTCTCTCCTCCTTTCACCTTTTCCCTTCGCTTCTGTACTTCAATGCATAACACATCAGCTGTATGTGACCAGGAAAGAAAACATTTACAAGCCAAACCATATCATAACTGAAACACACAGCCTACATCGTTGTCACCATATTGGCTAAAGTAACATCATAGTCAACAGAGCTAATAGAACTAACCTGCTACAATCATAGCATCGCTACTGAAAGTGCAAAATAAGTGACGAAATATCTCTCTCTCGCTTCTACTTCATTTTGGAATAAAATAATTTGTTAAAAACTGTTCAACTATTGTTTTTTTTCATCTTCTCTCTTTGAGTCAACTACTCAACACATTTTATGTAGTGCAGTGCTAGCTAGCTGTAGCTTTTGCTGTCAGTACTAGATTAATTCTCTGATCCTTTCATTGGTTGGACAACATGTCAGTTCATGCTGCAAGAGCTCGGATAGTTTGGAGGACATCCTCCGGAAGTTGTCATAATTACTGTGTAAGTCTATGGAAGCCTTGAGAACCATAATCCTCCTAGGTTTTGTATTGAAGTCAATGTACCCAGAGGAGGATGCAAAATAGTATGTTTTAATCAATTATTTGGTGACGTGATTATATTTAGTATAGTTTTATCTAAAAAAAAAATCAGTGAGGAGGAGGGTCCTCGCCTTCCTCCTCTGAGGAGCCTCCACTGCACCCAAAGGACATCCAGCCAACTTGACGCAATTGTGGGAAGCATTGGAGTCAACATGGGCCAGCATCCCTGTGGAACACTTTCGACAGCTTGAAGAGTCCATAACTCAATGAATTGAGGCTGTTCTGGGGGAGAAAGGGGAGGGTCCAACTATTAGGAAGTTGTTCCAAATGTTTGGTATAATCAGTGGATATATCTGTCATTTAGCAGACACTTTTATCCAAAGCGATTTGCAGTCATGTGTGCAAACACTTTACATATGGGTGGTCCCAGGAATCAAACCCACTACCTTGGTTTTACAAGCACCATACTCTACCAACTGAGCTACAGGACCACAAGGAATGACCAAGGATGGATGGAGATTTTTAAAAAACATTAGAAAACACACACACACACACACACACACACACACACACACACACACACACACACACACACACACACACACACACACACACACACACACACACACACACACACACACACAGCCTGAATTTGAAAAATCTAATTTAATTAAAGACAGTAACATTAAAACTGACAAATGGAGATATTTAGTTCAAATCAAATGTTATTTGTCACAGGAATACAACAGGTGTCGACCTTACTGTGAAATGCTGAATACAACAGGTATTCTGCCCTTGAGTTGCGTTCCCATGCAAAACTAGACAGATAGCTAACAACTAAGTCTTCAATAAAACTCCCAAGGCGTGACTTTTCTTAAATGAATATATTGAAAACGTTTATGTTGTGAAAAAATATTTTTCCAAGGCTGAAGCGTGACAAGAAATAACTACATTGAAAGACCTGCACCGTAGCGTTGTTTGTAGCTGCTTCTATGCGTGCAAAACAAATTCTGAACTTCCCGTTTGCGTTGTCTTTCTAAGTACCAGAAAGCGCCACTAGGGGGCAAATAACACCATTGAACACAATGAAAATCCAATTTAACCATTGTAATAAAATAATCTGTTACCTTCTAACAGGATGGCAGCACACTCCCCGCCTGGTATAATGAAATTGTGCCACTATGAAATAAAACATCAAGAAACAAATAATGTCCTTTCTATTTTTATCTTTTGTCTCTAGGATGCTTCTGAAAGAAGAACAACAATCTCTGAGATTGGTCCCAGAAACACCTTAGCAGCTCCTTGCTTGACAATTTTTAGTTCTACTTTCCTAACCTTTTTGTCAGTACTGGGAAAGGTTTTTACCACAAGCCTGACTGGCCAGTCATTTCTGTGCACCTGACTGTCTTTCAATAAGACAACATCTCCCACTTTTACATTTGGCTTTTCTGCTGTCCATTTTTTGCGTCTCTGCAGCGTTGTCAGGTACTCCTGTCTCCACCTTTTCCAAAAGGTGTCAGCGAGACACTGGACTTGCTTCCACTGTTTCCATTTCTCTTCTTTTTTCTGTTGGAAGAGGGACATCCCACTCACTCTGATCAGAAGAGAGTACTCTGATTAAGGCTTTACCTTGCATTGTTATTGGAGCCACGAACCCAAGGGGGTCATAAAGACTATTCACTGTGGACAGGATGCCTCTCCGAGTAAAAGGCTTCTCATTGTGGGACACCTGGAATGAGAAGCTGTCTGTTTCCAGGTTCCAGGAAAGTCCAAGACTCCGTTGAAAGGGGAGAGGATCCACTCCTAAAGCCAGATCTTTTAAGTCTTTTGCACGGTCCTCCATAGGGAAGGCTTCCATAACTGTTTTGCTATTGGATGCAATCTTGTGTAGTTTCATGTTGGACTCCGCCAACATTGCTTGTGTTTTTCTTAGAATATTGATAGCTTCTTCTGTAGTAGCTACTGATGTCAGACCATCATCGACGTAGAAGTTCCTCACTACATATTGCTTGGGTTCTGACCCGTGTTCCTTCTCACCCTGTAGCGCTGCTCGTCTCATGCAGTAGATGGCTACGGCTGGTGAAGGGCTGTTCCCAAATACATGGACTTTCATCCTGTACTCTGTTATGTTTCTATCTGGGTTGTTGTCTTCATACCAGAGAAACCTTAAGTAATCTCTGTGATCCTCACGTACACCAAAACTGTAAAACATTTGCTGCACATCTGCTGTTAGTGCATTGCAATCCTTGCGGAAACTCATTAGGACACCCAAGAGTGTGTTGTTTAAGTCTGGACCACTGAGCAGAACATCGTTAAGTGACACGCCTTGACACTTAGCACTGGAGTCAAATACTACTCGTATTTGTTCAGGCTTTTGTGGATGGTAAACACCAAATATGGGCAGATACCAACGTTCTTCGTCTCCCTCTAGTGGCTGTGAAGGTTCGGCTTGGTCGTTATCCAGCATCTTTTGCATGAAGTCAATAAAATGACGCTTCATGTCAGGCTTTTTGTCTAAAGTCCTGCGAAGTGATGTGAGACGGTTCATGGCCTGCTCCCTGTTATTAGGAAGGCGACGTCTAGTGGGGCGAAAGGGTAGTGGAGCCACCCAGTTGTTTCCATCATCCTGGAAAACCTGTTTGTCCATAATGTCCAAGAAGTCTTTGTCCTCCACTGATGGTGCTGGTTTATCATCGTCTTGTGTTTTGTCGAACACGGAACATCCCAGGCTGTCTGTGTTCACAGTTGTGATTGGATCTCTCGAGTGCACTGTAGAGGGAGAGATGTGTTTCTGAGCTACGCTGTTGTAGTTCTCTTTTACCTGGATGATGTCAGGGCAAGGGCTCAGATAGGAAGTGCGACCATTTTAAAGTATGTTTGTCCTGAACACGTTAACATTGGCTGGTCGGTGAGCTGTTCCCAGACAGACCTCACCCACAATGACCCACCCGAGGTCGAGTCGCTGTGCATAAGGAGTGTCGTGGGGCCCATTGATTTGCTCTCGTACCTTGTGTACCCTTAAGATGTCTCGTCCTAAGAGCAGGAGGATGGGAGCGTCTGGGTCCACAGCTGGAATTCTGTCCATAACTGGTTGCAGATGAGGATGATGATACGCAATGTCGGGGGAGGGAATCTCCATCCTATCGTCTGGCATCATATCACACTATCAGAGTAGGGAGAGTGAGCTGCATGTGTCCATCTATAGACTCCACCATGAAGTTGACGGCTCTCCTGCCTGAAGTCTCTGTTACCCCAGAACACGTCTTCATGGTGTATGGAGCAGAGTTGTCATTGATGTTGAAGAGACTGAAAAACTCTGTCTTGGCAAGAGATTTGTTACTCTGTTCATCAAGCACTACATACATTTTGACAGCTTTCTCTCTTTTCCCAGCCGGATAAGCTTTGACTAGGCATATTTTTGAACATGATCTTGGATTGACTGCCTCACCACAGATCTCTGTACACTTTGAGGTGACAGATAGAAGAGTATCGTCACCTTGCTCCCCGCCATAGTCTGTCTCTGCTGTAGCGGTGTCTGTATTTGTAGGGGCTGGGCCTGGATGCAGAGCAGCAAGATGCCTGTCGCTGTCGCACTCAGAGCACTTGATTGAAACCTTACAGTCTTTAGCTCTGTGATGAGTTGACCCACAACATCGGAAACAAATGCCATTGTCTTTGAGATATGATTTGCGCTCATCTAGAGTTTTGTATCTAAACCCACGACACTTTTTAAGAGGATGAGGCTTGTTATGTATTGGGCAGTGACGGTCAGGGTTTTCAACCTTTGTCTTACTGGGTTTGGTTTGGTGGTCTGAGGCCTCAGATGACACATCTGTCTTGTATACAGTCACAGGTGTCTTGCTGCTGTACCTGGCAGGTTTCTCACTTTTCATGGACACCTGGTTAGTTGAGGTGTAGAGGGTGAAGCTGGGGTCATTTCTAATTTTCGCCTGGTTCCTGATGAATCTCGAGAAGAACGAGAATGGTGGGAATGCTACCCGATAGTCCTCCTTATATTTGGATCCCTGTGCTATCCATTTTTCTTGTAAACTGAATGGAAGTTTCTCTACAATAGGGTTTACCCCCCGAGATGTGTCCAGATAAGCGAGTCCTGGAAGGTACCCTTCTACTTTAGCACACTCCAGTTCGAGAAGAATGTCACCTAGTTCTCTTAGTTTGTGATTGTCTTTGTTAACTTCCCGTTTGCGTTGTCTTTCTAAGTACCAGAAAGCGCCACTAGGGGGCAAATAACACAATTGAACACAATGAAAATCCAATTTAACCATTGTAACAAATTAATCTGTTACCTTCTAACAGGATGGCAGCACAACAGGTGTCGACCTTACTGTGAAATGCTGAATACAACAGATGTAGTAGACCTCACCGTGAAATGCTGAATACAACAGGTGTAGTAGACCTCACCGTGAAATGCTGAATACAACAGATGTAGTAGACCTCACCGTGAAATGCTGAATACAACAGGTGTAGTAGACCTCACCGTGAAATGCTGAATACAACAGATGTAGTAGACCTCACCGTGAAATGCTGAATACAACAGATGTAGTAGACCTCACCGTGAAATGCTGAATACAACAGGTGTAGTAGACCTCACCGTGAAATGCTGAATACAACAGGTGTAGTAGACCTCACCGTGAAATGCTGAATACAACAGGTGTAGTAGAGCTTACCGTGAAATGCTGAATACAACTGCTGTAGTAGACCTCACCGTGAAATGCTGAATACAACTGCTGTAGTAGACCTTACCGTGAAATGCTGAATACAACTGCTGTAGTAGACCTTACCGTGAAATGCTGAATACAAGCACAGCCTGGAATCTAACCTGTGAAATTCTTACTGACAAGCACTTACACACACAATGTAGTGAAGAAAAATAAGAGATAAGAAAAAAAGTTAACAATAACAAAACTATACCGTGGCTACAGAGTCAATGTGGAGGCTGTATACAGGAGGTACCAGTACAGAGTCAATGTGGAGGCTATATACAGGGGGTACCAGTACAGAGTCAATGTGGAGGCTGTATACAGGAGGTACCAGTACAGAGTCAATGTGGAGGCTGTATACAGGAGGTACCAGTACAGAGTCAATGTGGAGGCTGTATACAGGAGGTACCAGTACAGAGTCAATGTGGAGGCTGTATACAGGAGGTACCAGTACAGAGTCAATGTGGAGGCTGTATACAGGAGGTACCAGTACAGAGTTAATGTGGAGGCTGTATACAGGAGGTACCAGTACAGAGTCAATGTGGAGGTTATATACAGGGGGTAACAGTACAGAGTCAATGTGGAGGCTATATACAGGAGGTACCAGTACAGAGTCAATGTGGAGGCTATATACAGGAGGTACCAGTACAGAGTCAATGTGGAGGCTATATACAGGGGGTACCAGTACAAAGTCAATGTGGAGGCTATATACAGGGGTACCAGTACAAAGTCAATGTGGAGGCTATATACAGGGGTACCAGTACAGAGTCATTTAGCCTCCACATTGACTCTACTAGTACCCCCTGTATACTAATAAATAGGCAATTGAGATGAAATAATCACAATTTAGCAAAAACACTGGAGTGATAGATGTGGAGATGATGATGTGCAAGTAGAGATACTGTGGTGCAAAAGAGCAAGAGGATAAGTAACAATATGGGGATGAGGTAGTTGGGTGTGCTATTTACAGATTGGCTGTGTACAGGTGCAGTGATCGGTAAGCTGCTCTGACAGCTGATGCTTAAAGTTAGAGAGGGAGATATAAGACTCCAGCTTCAGTGATTTTTGCAATTCGTTCCAGTCATTGGCAGCAGGGAACTGGAATGAAAGACTGCCAAAGGAAGTGTTGGTTTTGGGGATGACCAGTGAAATATACCTGCTGGAGCATGTGCTACGGGTGGGTGTTGCTATGGTGACCAGTGAGCTGATATAAGGCGGGGCTTTACCTAGCAAAGACTTATAGACGACCTGGAGCCAGTGGGTTTGGTGACGAATATGTATTGAGGGCCAGCCAACGAGAGCATACAGGTCATAGTATATGGGGCTTTGGTGACGAAACGGATGGCACTGTGATAGGCTACATCCAGTTTGCTGAGTAGAGTGTTGGAGGCTATTTTGTAAATTACATTGCCGAAGTCAAGGATCGGTAGGATAGTCAGTTTAACGAGGGTATGTTTGGCAGCATGAGTGAAGGAGGATTTGTTGTGAAATAGGATGCCGATTCTACATTTAATTTTGGATAGGCAATGCTTAATGTGAGTCTGGAAGGAGAGTTTACAGTCTAACCAGACACCTAGGTATTTATAGTTGTCCACATATTCTAAATCGGAACCGTCCAGAGTAGTGAGGCTAGTCGGGTGGGCGGATGCAGGCAGCAACCGCTTGAAGAGCATGCACTTAGTTTTACTAGCATTTAAAAGCAATTGGGGGCCACGGAAGGAGAGTTGTACGGCATTGAAGGTTGTTTGGAGTTTGTTAGCACAGTGTCCAAAGAAGGGCCAGATGTATACAGAATGGTGTCGTCTGCGTAGAGGTGGATCAGAGAATCACCAGCAGCAAGAGGGCGACATTGATATATACAGAGAAAAGAGTCGGCCCGAGAATTGAACCCTGTGGCACCCCCATAGACACTGCCAGAGGTCCGGACAACAGGCCCTCGGATTTGACAAACTGAACTCTATCTGAGAAGTAGTTGGTGAACCAGGTGAGGCAGTCATTTTAGAAGCCAAGGCTATTGAGTATGCCGATAAGAATGCAGTGATTGACAGAGTCGAAAGCCTTGGCCAGGTTGATGAAGACGGCTGCACAGTACTCTATTATACTCTACTCCATCTTATCGATGGCAGTTATGATATCGTTTAGGACCTTGAGCGTGGCTGAGGTGCACCCATGACCAGCTCAGAAACCAGATTGCATAGTGGAGAAGGTACGGTGGGATTCTAAATGGTCGGTGACCTCTTTGTTAACTTGGCTTTCGAAGATTTTAGAAAGACAGGGTAGGATAGATATAGGTGTATAACAGTTTGGGTCTAGAGTGTCTCCCCCTTTGAAGAGGGGGATGACCACGGCAGCTTTCCAATCTTTGGGGATCTCAGACGATACGAAAGAGAGGTTGAATAGGCTAGTAATAGGGGTAAAGCAAACTTTAGAAAGAGAGGGTCCAGATTGTCTAGCCCGGCTGATTTGTAGGGATCCAGATTTTGCAGTTCTTTCAGAACATCAGCTATCTGGATTTGGGTGAAGGAAAAGCGGGGGGGAGGGGGCTTTGGCAAGATGTTGCAGGGGGTACTGAGATGTTGGCCGGGGTAGGGGTATCCATGTGGAAAGCATGGCCAGCCATGGAAAAATGCTTATTGAAATGATCGATGATCGTAGATTTATCGGTGGTGACCGTGTTTCCTTTCCTCAGTGCAGTGGGCAGCTGGGAGGAGGTGCACTTATTCTCCATGGACTTCTCCATTCGTGCTCCAGGATGCAAATTTCTGTTTGAAAACAGAATTTCTAGTTTTCCTAATTGACTGAGTATATTGGTTCCTGACTTCCCTGAAAAGTTGCATATCACGGGGCTATTCGATGCTAATGCAGAACGCCACAGGATGTTTTTGTGCTGTTCAAGGGCAGTCAAGTCTGGGGTGAACCAAGGGCTATATCTGTTCTTAGTTCTACATTTTTTTTTTTAAGGGGCGTGCTTATTTAAGATGGTGAGGAAAGCACTTTTAAAGAGCAACCAGTTATCCTCTACTGACGGGATGAGGTTAGTATCCTTCCAGGATACCCGGGCCAGGTCGATTAGAAAGGCCTGCTCGCTGATGTGTTGTAGGGAGAGTTTGACAGCGATGAGGGGTGGTCATTTGACCGTGGACCCATTACACACGTAGGCAATGAGGTAGTGATGGCTGAGATCCTGGTTGAAGACAGCAGAGGTGTATTTAGAGGGCAAGTTGGTCAGGATGATATCTAAGAGGGTGACCATTGTTACGGATTTAGCGTTGCACCTGGTGGTTTCCTTGATAATTTGTGTGAGATTGAGGGCATCTAGCTTAGATTGTAGGACGGCTGGGTTGTTAAACTGGTCCCAGTTTAGGTCACCTAACAGTGCGAACTCTGAAGATAGATGGGGGGAGCGGCAACGGTGAGAGACTTGTTTCTGGAAAGGTGGATTTTTAGAAGTAGAAGCTCAAATTGTTTTGGGCACAGACCTTGATAGTACGACAAAACTCTGCAGGCTATCTCTGCAGTAGATTGCAACTCCGCCCCCTTTAGCATTTCTATCTTGTCGGAAAATTTTATAGTTAGAGATGGAAATGTCAGGATTATCAGAGGGGTACGAAGCCAGATAGAACTATTCAGACATTCCAAATCAGGCTTCATCCATTTCATGAAGGTGGATATTGATCCAACCATTTCAAAAGTAATGACCGGGCTGATGGAAACAGGATATGCCTGTACACTTTTCTAAATGCAGACAGACAATTTGTTAGGCCGTTTGACATGGTGGGGTCTTTTTGCGTCAGTAAAAATGTAAAAACGAGAAATGGCGGTGGAAACTCCTTTATGAGAAAATATTTATATAATAACCATCATATCTTAGTTAACTTGGAGTCACATGATGATACAGTGGGGCAAAAAAGTATTTAGTCAGCCACCAATCGTGCAAGTTCTCCCACTTAAAAAGATGAGAAAGGCCTGTAATTTTCATCATAGGTACACTTCAACTATGACGGACAAAATGAAAAATATAATCCAGAAACTCACATTGTAGGAGTTTTAATGAATTTATTTGCAAATTATGGTGGAAAATAAGTATTTGGTCAATAACAAAAGTTTATCTCAATACTTTGTTATATACCCTTTGTTGGCAATGACAGAGGTCAAACGTTTTCTGTAAGTCTTCACAAGGTTTTCACACACTGTTGCTGGTATTTTGGCCCATTCCTCCATGCAGATCTCCTCTATTGCTGGGCAACACAGACTTTCAACTCCCTCCAAAGATTTTCTATGGGGTTGAGATCTGGAGACTGGCTAGGCCACTCCAGGACCTTGAAATGCTTCTTACGAAGCCACTCCTTCGTTGCCTGGGCGGTGTGTTTGGGATCATTGTCATGCTGAAAGACCCAGCCACGTTTCATCTTCAATGCCCTTGCTGATGGAAGGAGGTTTTCACTCAAAATCTCACGATACATGGCCCCATCCATTATTTCCTTTACACGGATCAGTCGTCCTGGTCCCTTTGCAGAAAAACAGCCCCCAAAGCATGATGTTTCCACCCCCATGCTTCACAGTAGGTATGGTGTTCTTTGGATGCAACTCAGCATTCTTTGTCCTCCAAACACGACAAGTTGAGTTTTTACCAAAAAGTTTGGTTTCATCTAACCATATGACATTCTCACAATCTTCTTCTGGATCATCCAAATGCTCTCTAGCAAACTTCAGACGGGCCTGGACATGTACTGGCTTAAGCAGGGGGACACGTCTGGCACTGCAGGATTTGAGTCCCTGGCGGCGTAGTGTGTTACTGATGGTAGGCTTTGTTACTTTGGTCCCAGCTCTCTGCAGGTCCAGTCACTAGGTCCCCCCTGTGGTTCTGGGATTTTTGCTCACCGTTCTTGTGATCATTTTGACCCCACGGGGTGAGATCTTGCGTGGAGCCCCAGATCGAGGGAGATTATCAGTGGTCTTGTATGTCTTCCATTTCCTAATAATTGCTCCCACAGTTGATTTCTTCAAACCAAGCTGCTTACCTATTGCAGATTCAGTCTTCCCAGCCTGGTGCAGGTCTACAATTTTGTTTCTGGTGTCCTTTGACAGCTCTTTGGTCTTGGCCATAGTGGAGTTTGGAGTGTGACTGTTTGAGGTTGTGGACAGGTGTCTTTTATACTGATAACAAGTTCAAATAGGTGCCATTAATACAGGTAACGAGTGGAGGACAGTGGAGCCTCTTAAAGAAGAAGTTATAGGTCTGTGAGAGCCAGAAATCTTGCTTGTTTGTAGGTGACCAAATACTTATTTTCCACCATAATTTGCAAATAAATTCATTAAAAATCCTACAATATAATTTTCTGGATTTTTTTTCTTCTCATTTTGTCTGTCATAGTTGAAGTGTACCTCTGATGAAAATTACAGACCTCTCGTCTTTTTAAGTGGGAGAACTTGCACAATTGGTGGCTGACTAAATACTTTTTTGCCCCACTGTATGTTGTGTGGTCCTCCCACTACGACTTGGGAACCCATGTAGTTTATTAGGCTACAGATGAAATAAGTTATGAACTTCACAGGGTGGTGAAAGTGCACGTGATGAGCTTGATGCTCCTTTCCAATACATTTTGATGGTCTTGTTCTGGTGACTGATGATTGATGCTTGGTTGCCATTTGACAAATAAAATACAAAAAGAATACTTGAACTTAAATCTTCATTGTAAAGGTTCTAAACACAGTTTCCCATGTTTGTTCAGTGAACCATAAACAAGTAAAACATATACAAATATGATGATGTCATAATGAATTCATGACACGTGATTGAACAAATATGATGACGTGGGGCGGCAGGGTAGCCTAGTGGTTCGAGCGTTGGACTAGTAACCGGAAGGTTGTAAGTTCAAATCCCCGAGCTGACAAGATACAGATCTGTCGTTCTGCCCCTGAACAGAGAGTTTGACAGTGATGAGGGGTGGGATTGTCACCTTGATCAAACATCACATGGATTTCTTTTGTTGAAATGATGTGGAAACAATGTTTATTCAACCAGTGGGAGGCTTGTAAATTCCCACAGGAAAGTGGAACGAGGAACTCTTCATTGAGACAATGATAAACAGCAATCCATGGGAGAGTTGTGGTGGATATTATAAAATAAGGATCTGCTGGAGTCCAAGTCAAACCAAGATTCTTTATTTCTGAGCTCAGAGAGAATAACAGAGTTACACAGTGCAGTGTAGACAGTCTGAATTCCAAAGCATTGAGTGATGAGCAAATATCTTTATAGTTTCCTGTTCCTGGGAGGGACTTTATTCATACAAGGACGCAGGTGCAAATTGGTTTGCAACACAGGATGAAACTCCCAAGAACAGAAGATTATAATAGGACAGTTTCACAAGGTTAGTCACATACTCAGTTATGTGGACACACATACAATTAACATTTTCTATTACAGTCTGAATATTTTAATTTCATTAAATCATCAGTGGGCTACAATGCTAATATAAACAATGGAGCAAATGCATCACATCCAAATATCACTTGATTATCTGTAGTGCTGGAGGAATGACACACCCAGTCAGAGTTTAAAAAAGGACCATTTAAACACATGGAATCTGATCTACTCCATATTCACTTCATGTTTTCTAATAAAACATCATAATAAATAAAAACATACAAATATATATGTTTGAGTACACTTTGTACCATTTCATTTCACATGGTATAAACAAGTAAACACATTCTCAGTCAACAATATAAGACAATGGACAATGATATGTGAAATATGAGTTCACACACTAGGATAAGTCATTATTCTCTCCTGTGTGGATTCTCACATGACTTTTAAGTGACTGTGATGAGTAATGTCTTCCCACAGTCTGAACATTTGTAAGGCTTCTCCCCTGTGTGCAGTCTCATGTGTTCCTTCAGGCTTCCTAAATGGGTAAAACACTTTGAACACTGGGAGCAGTGGTATGGGTTCTCCCGTGTGTATTCTCTCATGACTTCTCAGGCTTTATAAAGGGCCAAAACTGTTTCCACGCTGGGTGCAATGGTATGGTGTCTCCCTAGTGTATTCGCGCATGAGCATTGAGGGTGTCTAAGCGCTTAAAACTCTTCCCACACTGAGAGCAAGTGTGTGGCTCCACTCCTGTGTGTATCCTCTCATGTCTTTTCAGGCTAGCTAAATGGTTAAAACTCTTTCCACATTGTGAGCAGTAGTAAGGCTTCACCCCTGTGTGCAGTCTCATGTGTTCCTTCAGGCTTCCTAACCGGATAAAACACTTTCCACACTGGGTGCAATGGTACGGCTTCACCCCTGTGTGTATTTTCTTGTGAGTTTTGAGGGTGTCTAACCGTTTAAACCGCTTTCCACACTGGGAGCAATGGAAAGGCCTGTTCTGTGTGTGCGTTCGCTCATGAGCTTTCAGATTTCCTAAGTGGCTAAAACTCTTTCCACACTGGGCGCAATTTTGTGTCTTCGGTTCTGTGTGTATTCTCTCATGTCTTTTCAGGCTTCCTAACTTGGTAAAACTCTTTCCAATCTGGGAGCAGAGGTGTCGTTTTGCTGGTTTGGACGTCTCTGGTTCCTCCAAGATTGGTTTTCCTCCTGCCAAAGACAGTGTTTATTTAAAGAGAGAACAGAATTAAATCTCCACATCATAAAACTGCCTTGCTATGAGGTTTAACCTTGTCTTGGTAAAGGAGAAATGTTCACTAACAGGGATGTAAACACATTTGTGCACAGAATATGAGAGAAATAAGCTTTTGAAACATGGGACCAACACTTTTTATTTTTGTAAATACTTATTTCCCACCATAATTTTCAAATAAATTCATTAAAAATCCTACAATGTGATTTTCTGGGTTTTTTTTCTTCTCATTTTGTCCGTCATAGTTGAAGTGTACCTATTATGAACATCTTGGCCATGTTCTGTTATAATCTCCACCCGGCACAGCCAGAAGAGGACTGGCCACCCCACATAGCCTGGTCCCCCTCTCTAGGTTTCTTCCTAGGTTTTGGCCTTTCTAGGGAGTTTTTCCTAGCCACCGTGCTTCTACACCTGCATTGCTTGCTGTTTTGGGTTTTAGGCTGGGTTTCTGTACAGCACTTTGAGATATCAGCTGATGTACGAAGGGCTATATAAATACATTTGATTTGATGAAAATTACAGGCCTCTCTCATCTTTTTAAGTGGGAGAACTTGCACAATTAGTGGATGACTAAATACTTTTCCCCCACTGTATGTTCTCTCTCCACTGGCTATTGTCATGGAAATTGCAAGATTATGTTATAACACTTGTATTGCATTATAATGGTTGTTTTATTCGACAGAATATAGTATTCTGTTAACCATTGTGTTCTACTGAGGAGGGCCTCTATGAGAAAACACTGACAGGGGAGATTTACGATGTCTTTCGGTGATAAAACCTAAAGAGAATTCCAGAGAACATGAGTTAATGGTTCTGTTCTATACCGTACCAGGAAGAGATGGTTCCAGTTTGGAGTCGGAGGACCAGACACTGGTCTATACAATGAAAACTGTTGACACAGCAGAGATGCTGTTTACTATGTATTATAAATATCTTTCATACAAATCTTAACCTTGTGGCTATTCTATGTATCTGTTGTTCGTCATGTAGGTTGAAAGGGGTGTATCTTGGTTATGAAAGACCTTTGTACTTTTGTTTTGCCACTCTCAACGGATCATTGGAAAATGGTGAATCGTTGACAAGTCATTGGTATTGCAAAGCTCTTATTATTAAAGATGTAGTTTAAGTATAACTCTGACTTGGTGTGATAAGTTTATATCTCCTCATTTGATAGTAAAGAAATTAACCACCACACTATCTGGCCAACAGGCTCCACTCTAGTCTCCACTGGCTATCTGGCCAACAGGCTCCACTCTAGTCTCCACTGGCTATCTGGCCAACAGGCTCCACTCTAGTCTCCACTGGCTATCTGGCCAACAGGATCCACTGGCTATCTGGCCAACAGGATCCACTGGCTATCTGGCCAACAGGATCCACTCTAGCCTCCACTGGCTATCTGGCCAACAGGCTCCACTCTATTCAGTATCTTCTGATGATGTGTGCCTGGTAGCGCTAATCTACTATTTTCCTTTCAGCAGGTTAATACCTGCTTGGCGCCCCAACGAAATCTCTAACAATACCGCTACAGAATTAGCATAGTAGGCCATGTAACTTAAGGTTACCTGAAATACATTTTGGTATCTGTAGTGATGGTGCAAACACCATGACAGGGAGACATAGTGGAGTGGTAACGCGCATGCAAACAGTTGCTCCCGACGCCACTTGGGTCCACAGAGTTATGTGCATCCTTTCAAGCACACCCTTCTCATTAACCTGTGGTGAATTATTCACCATTTTTGATGAACAAATAAGGTTTTATATGAAAGATGGTTAAATAAAGAACAAAATTATATCATTATTATTTGTGCCCTGGTCCTATAAGAGCTCTTTCTCACTTCCCACGAGCCGAGTTTTGACAAAAACTCACACTCATTCTTCTGTTTAATAGATGTATCATATAGTGTATGTGTGGCAGGCTTACAGTGATGTAAAAAAACAACATTTGAGAGTAGCACCCTGCTGGAAGAAGCTGGAGGTTGAATGTTTGAAGGGGTACGGAACTATAAAAAGTTTGGCAACCACTGCTCTTCATCATACCATTTTTCTATTCCTCATCAATCCACGTGGATTTAACAGTTTTTACAGTCGTTTTCTTAATGGCTCATTAGTAACTGGGATAAGTAATTTTCATAAATGTGTCAAGGGCAGCGTCTGGTTGCTCGTCATTACACACCACGGACCAACAAATATTATTTACATCAATAACATAGGAATCACTACAAAACTTATTGTATGACCTCTTTTACACAACATTAGGCCCAGCCTTTGGAACGGTGGTTTTCCTAGACATGGCTACTATATTGTGATCACTACATCTGATGGATCTGGATGCTGCTTTAAAACCCATTTCTGTAGCATTAGTAAAGATATGATCAAACCATGTTGATGATTTCATTCCTCTACTGTTTGTAACTACCCTGGTAGGTTGATTGATAACCTGAACAAGGTTGCCGGCACTGGTTACAGTTTGAAGCTTTCTCTTGAGTGGGCAGCCTGATCACAGCTTTCCTCCAGTATTAGTTAATTAACAGTGTCTTGAGTTTAGTTGGCCTGTCCTACAGTCTTGTAAAAATAGGGGGGTTGACTGGGACAGGCAATGTAACATCCATAATGTTTTATGGAAACGTTTTTGTAAAACAAGCACCTTACATCTTGAAACTTTCTCTCTAAAGCTAACTTTCATCAAGGTTTTATATGGTCTATTGGTTTCTCTCTAAAGCTAACTTTCTTTTCATTGGCAGAATCCTTTTTCAGTGTTATGATATTCATAACATCCATATCCACCAGTCTATCTTCCTGTCAACTAACAGAACTCTGCTGGTTGTCCTGGTAACAGATAACAGTGGGCAGGTCTATTTTATTTGTTCAAACTAAACTACAGCACTTACTTTGTGTCAAATCTGATCCTTTCATCTCTTCTCCTCCTCTCACAGTTCCACTCAGCCCCGTTGTTTTCCTGCAGTCCACCAGCAGCACAGACAACCTCTTCATACCCAGCAGTAAGGTGCTACCAGGAGAGGCACGACACGGGGACTCCGGGAGGGAGGAAGGGCTAGCGTTGTCCTGGTAACCATAAAGAGGGGACACAGACACATATCATTATGGATGCTGATGTCACTGTTGTCATGAAGTGCTTTACAGAAACCCAGCCCAGACCCAGAGAGAGCAAGCTGTATGCTAGACCAGACCAAGCTGTACCATCTGGTGTTCTGATCTGGAGAGACTCTTCTCTGCCTCGTCAGCATTAGGATGTTGTTGAGGCTCCCCAGAGGATCCACGATAGTCATGTCTCTCTCCTGTGTGAACGAGAACATCAAACAGGTGGTAAACTTATGATCTACTATTACAATCACAAAGGGTCTTACAAGAGGCATTAATATCTCTAAACGGGGCCTAAAATGCAAATGTTAAAGCATTGTTCGACCAAATGGGTGCTTTTGGAGAATTCAATAAATCTAATTGAAAAAGACCCCAAAATATGTACCAGTGGCAGATTGACCCTTTAACAATTCCTACAGTACTGAACAACATATTCAAGTGTAGAACTTCAGTAGAATGCCACTTTAAAACCACACATTAGTTCAACAACTGCATAGTTTGTGCCCGTTTTTAAGACAGTACTCACTGATGGTAATCGGATATTCTGACTCCTCCTTTTTCACTCCTAAAACGTCTTCCTCCTCCTCTTTTATTGAGATAGCCTCCTCTTCCTTTTTTACTCCAAAAGGTTCTTCCTCTTCTTTCACTACATTCTCTTCTTTCAATGTCATGGCATCTTCCTCCTCTTTGATTATGAAAGCTTCTACCTCCTCTTCCACGCTGACAACCTCTTTCCCATCTTCCACTTTCACTGTAATATCATCCTCTTCTTCTTTCAATGTGATAGCCTCCTCCTCCTCCTTTTTCATCCTGAAAGCGTCTTCTGTCTCCTCCTCTTTCACTCCCAAAACGTCTTCCTCCTTCACCTTTACAGAGACAGCATCCTCTTCCTCTCTAAAAGGTTCTTTCTCTCCTTTCACTGTATCCTCCTCTTCTTCTTCCATGTTCAGCGCCAGAGCTTCTTTCTCCAAACAGCAGACCTCCTCTTCTTTAGCAAGGGAGGAGTAGTTTAGTGAGCTCATGGTCAGGGATGTTAGCTAGCTAGTTAGCATTAGCGACTAGCCTAGTGCTAACCTCAGTATCAATCTTTAACACGTTTGCAAATTGACCATGCGAATTAGGTTAAAGTTAACCAGTTGATACGTCAACTTAACTGCGTTTACAACACTGAGATTAGATCATGTACATTAACATGGTCTAAAACGTCAATCTTTCAGTGTTATGTTGTCTAGCAGGCTACCGAGGCGGCTGAAAGAGTTGGCGCCTTGTTGTTCCTGAAGAAGCGTCCCGTCCAGTCCATTATACGTCACGCAAGAAGAGTCAACTGAAAGACGCAAATCGCCATCTGCTGACTGGAGTGGGTAACGCAGGTTGGAAACAATAGTTACTACACTTTTTGTATTGGAAAGAACGTCAATTATTTAACAATAAGCTGATATATTTTCTCTTACGTCTTACAACTAATACTTTCCTGTACACATACGTAGAGGCGTAATATGAATATGTAGATAATAAATACTTTTATGAATAGGTAGCGTGTTCATTTTTTACATTCGTTTTAATCTAGATGTGACGGTACTATTCCTCTTTAATATACAAACCATCCTGTAAACAACAGAGCAAATGCATCACATGCAAATAGCACTTGATTATCTGTAGTGCTTTACACTGGCTATTTTATTTTTTAAGTCAGTTAAGAACAAATTCTTATTTTCAATGACGGCCTAGGAACAGTGGCCTGTTCAGGGGCAGAACGACAGATTTGTATCTTGTCAGCTCGGGGATTTGAACTTTCAACCTTCATGTTACTAGCCCAACGCTCTAACCACTAGGCTACCCTGCCGCCGAAACATTAAGAACACCTGCTCCTTCCATGACTTAGACTGACTAGGTGAATCCAGGCTAAAGCAATGATCCCTTACTGATGTCACTAGTTAAATCTACTTCAATCCGTGTAGATGAAGGGAAGAGGTTAAATAAGGATTTTTAAACTTTGAGACAATTGAGACATGGATTGTGTGTGTGTGCCATTCAGTGAATGGGGAAGACAAAATATTGAAGTGTCTTTGAACCCTGGCGCACCGGTTTGTGTCAAGATCTGTAACTCTACAGCTTCCCATGTGTACCAAGACTGGTCCACCATCCAAACAGTAGCAGTCAATGCGGTTTAAGATGAGGGAGGATGATTCTTTCAGCATCGTTCTGTTTGAGCCAGGTGTTTGAGTAGGCTAAACTTGCTAGCTGCATTGGCTAGCTAAGTAAGTGAAACTGAAAGTGGAAAATAAATTACCAAAACTCTCTCGCTTCTCCTAATTTTTTCAAAACTGTTCAACTATGGTCTTTTTCTCTCTTTGAGTCAAATACTCACCACATGTTATGCACTGCAGTGCGAGCTAGCTGTAGCTTATGCTTTCAGTACTAGATTCATTATCTGATCCTTTCATTGGGTGGACAACATGTCAGATTATGCTGCAAGAGCTCTGATAGGTTGGAGGACGTCCTCCGGAAGTTGTCATAATAACTGTGTAAGTCTATAGAAGCCTTGAGAACCATAAACCTCCTAGGTTTTGTATTGAAGTCAATGTACCCGGAGGAGGACGCAAAATAGTATGTTTTAATCAATTATTTGGTGACGTGATTATATTTAGTATAGTTTTATCTGAAAAGGATAACTTTCTAAATGTTTTAACATTTTTCTGAAAATCACTCAGGAGGATGGGGCTCCCCTTCCTTACCCCACTGCACCCATTATTATTTGGTGACGTGACATTGGAACATCCATCCAACTTGACACAATTGTGGGAAGCACAGCTTTCGACACCTTGTAGAGTCCTTCCCCCGACGAATTGAGGCTGTCCTATGGGGGGAAAGGGGGAGTGTCCAACACCATATTAGGAAGTTGTTCCAAATGTTTGGTATAATCAGTGGATAAATCTGCCATTTAGCAGAAACTTTTGTGAAAATGAGATGGAAACCCATTTAACTTGTATTTTTCATTCGGTACATGGGAATGCACTACGTAATCATGCAAAGCCTTTTATCGCAATAAGTCTGTTTGATATAAACATTTCTGGTGGGAAAAGGCATATATTGTTTAATGCAGATTTGAGAATATTCACATGAATATGTCGCAAATTAATCCAAATCAGATCCCTCAATAACCTGAGGTCAGTTTTCAAACATTCCATCATTTAAAACAATCTTGGTGTGATTTTAAAACAAATTTTGTAGAGCTTCCTGGTAATATGTTAACATTAATTATTCATCCTGTTTTACAAGTCAGAACACTAAACACCAGACAGTTCTATGACACTCAAGACACAGACGTCGCTGGATTCCAATCAGCAGGTGGTTCTAAATATATAACCTTCATAGCTGTATGATAGAGAACGTGACCTACACACTTCCTTAAACATATAATAAGTAAAGAAGTCAAACGTTTATTTTTTTAACTTTGGAGACACAAAGCACATCAGCACACCTCCCCGTTGTCTCAAGGGTTCGACACAATGTTGATTTAGATGTTCACATTTTTTACATTTTGGCCAATCGCTAATGTCATGATATTTTGGGTAAAATAAAAAAAAAAGCTAAATATTTGGGGCAGACATTTTTTAAATTATTAATATTATATTTATATTTTTCACCCCCTTTTTCTCCCCAATTTGTGTCAATTGGAAGTAAGGCTTATCTCATCTCACTGCTGCAACTCCCATATGGACTCCGGAGAGGCGAACGTCAACAGCCATGCGTCCTCTCTCTCTCTCCCTTCTCCTAATTTGTTAAAAACTGTTCAACTATTGTCTTTCTCTCTCTTTGAGCCAACTACTCACCACATGTTATGCACTGCAGTGTTAGCTAGCTGTAGCTTATGCGTCCCCCGAAACACAACCGCAATACTTCTTGACACAATTGTCACGCATGCGCCCTGCCCGCCACAGGAGTTGCTAGAGGACATCCTGACCTGCCAAACCCTCCCCCAACCCGGACGACGCTGGGCCAATTGGCTCTCCCGGTTGTGGCCGGCTGCGACAGAGCTGGGTATCAAACCAGAATCTGTATTAACGCAGCGAAACACAATGCAGTGCCTTAGACGCTGCGCCACTCAGAAAGCTGCATTTATATTTCTGTTCGGTATATATTTATATTTCTGTTCAGTATATGTTTATATTTCAGTTCAGTATATATCTTTTATATTTGAGATTCCTCAAAGTAGCCACCCTTTGCCATGACACTCTTGGCATTATGTCAACCAGCTTGAAGAAGTTTCAACATATGCTGAACACTTATTGGTTGCTTTCCCTTCACTCTGTGTTTTGGCTCATTGTCCTGTGGAAAAACAAATTAAACAAATGATGGTCCCACTAAGCGCAAACCAGATGGGATGGAGTATCGCTGCAGAATGCTATGGTTGTGCCTTGAATTCTAAATAAATCACTGACAACGTCACCAGCAAAGCACCCGTGTGGTTCTCTTGTAGTGAAGGAGAGTCGGACCAAAATGCAGCGTGTAGATTGCGATCCATGTTTATTCAACAAACGTAACACGAATCTAAATACAATCACTACAAAATAAATAACGTAACGAAAACAGAAACAGCCTATACTTGCGTAAACTAACACAGAGACAGGACCAAAGGACAATCACCCACAAAACCCAACACAAAACAGGCTACCTAAATATGGTTCCCAATCAGAGACAATGACTAACACCTGCCTCTGATTGAGAACCATATCAGGCCAAACATAGAAATAGACAAACCAGACACACAACATAGAATGCCCACCCAGCTCACGTCCTGACCAACACTAAAACAAGGAAAACACATACGAACGATGGTCAGACCGTGACAGACTGGCGGATCCTGGCTGACTGGCGGATCCTGGTTGACTGGCGGATCTGGAAGAGTCTGGTTGACTGGCGGATCTGGAAGAGTCTGGTTGACTGGCAGATCCTGGCTGACTGGCGGATCCTGGCTGACTGGCGGATCTTGGCTGACTGGCAGATCCTGGCTGACTGGCGGATCCTGGCTGACTGGCGGATCCTGGCTGACTGGCGGATCCTGGCTGACTGGCGGATCTGGCAGATCGGCGGATCTGGCAGATCCTGGCTGACTGGTGGATCCTGGCTGACTGGCGGATCCTGGCTGACTGGCGGATCTGGAAGAGTCTGGTTGACTAGCAGATCTGGAAGGGTCTGGTTGACTGGCAGATCTGGAAGAGTCTGGCTGACTGGCAGATCTGAAAGAGTCTGGCTGACTGGCGGATCCTGGCAGACTGATGGATCTGGCTGCTCCATGCTGACTGGCGGCTCTGGCTGCTCCACACTGACTGGCGGCTCTGGCGGCTCCATATAGGCTGACAGCTCTGGCGGCTTCTTACAGACTGGCAGCTCTGGCGGCTCCGTGCAGACTGGCAGCTCCTTGCAGACTGGCAGCTCCTTGCAGTCTGACAGCTCCTTGCAGACTGGCAGCTCCTTGCAGACTGGCAGCTCCTTGCAGACTGGCAGCTCTGACTGCTCCATGCAGACTGGCAGCTCTGGCTGCTTCATGCAGACTGACAGCTCTGGCTGCTCCATGCAGACTGGCTGCTTCATGCAGACTGACAGCTCTGGCTGCTCCATGCAGACTGACAGCTCTGGCTGCTCCATGCAGACTGACAGCTCTGGCTGCTCCCTGCAGGCTGGCAGCTCAGGCTGCGCTGAACAGGCAGGAGACTCCAGCAGCACAGGAGAGGAGAAAGGCTCCAGCAGCGCTGAACAAGTGGGAGACTCCGGCAGCGCTGGAGAGGCGAGGCGCACTGGAGTCCTGATGCGTGGTGCTGGCACTGGTGGTACTGGACCAAGGACACGCACAGGAAGCCTGGTGCAGGGAGCTGCTACCGGAGGGCTGGGGTGTGGAGGTGGTACTGGATAGACCGGATCGTGCAGGCACACTGGAGCTCTTGAGCACCGAGCCTGCCCAACCTTACCTGGCTCGATGCCCACTCTAGCCCGGCCGATACGAGGAGCTGGAATATACCGCACCGGGCTATGCACCCGCACTGGGGACACCGTGCGCACCTCTGCATAACACGGTGCCTGCCCGGTCTCTCTAGCCCCCCGGTAAGGACAGGGAGTTTGCGCAGGTCTCCTACCTGGCGTAGCCCTACTCCCTGTGAGCCCTCCCCCCAAGAAATTTTTGGGGCTGACTCTCGGGCTTCCTTGCCAACCGTGTTCCCTCATATCGCCGGCTCCTCTCTCCGGCTGCCTCTGCTCTCCTCGCTGCCTCCACCTGTTCCCATGGAAGGCGATCCCTTCCCGCCAGGATCTCCTCCCATGTGTAGCAACCCTTGCCATCCAATATATCATCCCATTTACATTTACATTTAAGTCATTTAGCAGACGCTCTTATCCAGAGCGACTTACAAATTGGTGCATTCACCTTATGACCTCCAGTGGAACAGTAGTGCATCTAAATCTTTTCAGGGGGAGGGGGGGTGAGAGGGATTACTTTATCCTATCCTAGGTATTCCTTAAAGAGGTGGGGTTTCAGGTGTCTCCGGAAGGTGGTGATTGACTCCGCTGTCCTGGCGTCGTGAGGGAGTTTGTTCCACCATTGGGGGGCCAGAGCAGCGAACAGTTTTGACTGGGCTGAGCGGGAACTGTACTTCCTCAGTGGTAGGGAGGCGAGCAGGCCAGAGGTGGATGAACGCAGTGCCCTTGTTTGGGTGTAGGGCCTGATCAGAGCCTGGAGGTACTGAGGTGCCGTTCCCCTCACAGCTCCGTAGGCAAGCACCATGGTCTTGTAGCGGATGCGAGCTTCAACTGGAAGCCAGTGGAGGGAGCGTAGGAGCGGGGTGACGTGAGAGAACTTGGGAAGGTTGAACACCAGACGGGCTGCGGCGTTCTGGATGAGTTGTAGGGGTTTAATGGCACAGGCAGGGAGCCCAGCCAACAGCGAGTTGCAGTAATCCAGACGGGAGATGACAAGTGCCTGGATTAGGACCTGCACCGCTTCCTGTGTGAGGCAGGGTCGTACTCTGCGGATGTTGTAGAGCATGAACCTACAGGAACGGGCCACCGCCTTGATGTTAGTTGAGAACGACAGGGTGTTGTCCAGGATCACGCCAAGGTTCTTAGCGCTCTGGGAGGAGGACACAATGGAGTTGTCAACCGTGATGGCGAGATCATGGAACGGGCAGTCCTTCCCGGGAGGAAGAGCAGCTCCGTCTTGCCGAGGTTCAGCTTGAGGTGGTGATCCGTCATCCACACGGATATGTCTGCCAGACATGCAGAGATGCGATTCGCCACCTGGTCATCAGAAGGGGGAAAGGAGAAGATTAATTGTGTGTCGTCTGCATAGCAATGATAGGAGAGACCATGTGAGGTTATGACAGAGCCAAGTGACTTGGTGTATAGCGAGAATAGGAGAGGGCCTAGAACAGAGCCCTGGGGGACACCAGTGGTGAGAGCACGTGGTGTGGAGACGGATTCTCGCCACGCCACCTGGTAGGAGCGACCTGTCAGGTAGGACGCAATCCAAGCGTGGGCCGCGCCGGAGATGCCCAACTCGGAGAGGGTGGAGAGGAGGATCTGATGGTTCACAGTATCGAAGGCAGCCGATAGGTCTAGAAGGATGAGAGCAGAGGAGAGAGAGTTAGCTTTAGCAGTGCGGAGCGCCTCCGTGATACAGAGAAGAGCAGTCTCAGTTGAATGACTAGTCTTGAAACCTGACTGATTTGGATCAAGAAGGTCATTCTGAGAGAGATAGCGGGAGAGCTGGCCAAGGACGGCACGTTCAAGAGTTTTGGAGAGAAAAGAAAGAAGGGATACTGGTCTGTAGTTGTTGACATCGGAGGGATCGAGTGTAGGTTTTTTCAGAAGGGGTGCAGCTCTCGCTCTCTTGAAGACGGAAGGGACGTAGCCAGCGGTCAGGGATGAGTTGATGAGCGAGGTGAGGTAAGGGAGGAGGTCTCCGGAAATGGTCTGGAGAAGAGAGGAGGGGATAGGGTCAAGCGGGCAGGTTGTAGGGCGGCCGGCCGTCACAAGACGCGAGATTTCATCTGGAGAGAGAGGGGAGAAAGAGGTCAGAGCACAGGGTAGGGCAGTGTGAGCAGAACCAGCGGTGTCGTTTGACTTAGCAAACGAGGATCGGATGTCGTCGACCTTCTTTTCAAAATGGTTGACGAAGTCATCTGCAGAGAGGGAGGAGGGGGGAGGGGAGGAGGATTCAGGAGGGAGGAGAAGGTTGCAAAGAGCTTCCTAGGGTTAGAGGCAGATGCTTGGAATTTAGAGTGGTAGAAAGTGGCTTTAGCAGCAGAGAGAAGAGGAAAATGTAGAGAGGAGGGAGTGAAAGGATGTCAGGTCCGCAGGGAGGCGAGTTTTCCTCCATTTCCGCTCGGCTGCCCGGAGCCCTGTTCTGTGAGCTCGCAATGAGTCGTCGAGCCACGGAGCGGGAGGGGAGGACCGAGCCGGCCTGGAGGATAGGGGACATAGAGAGTCAAAGGATGCAGAAAGGGAGGAGAGGAGGGTTGAGGAGGCAGAATCAGGAGATAGGTTGGAGAAGGTTTGAGCAGAGGGAAGAGATGATAGGATGGAAGAGGAGAGAGTAGCGGGGGAGAGAGAGCGAAGGTTGGGACGGCGCGATACCATCCAGTAGGGGCAGTGTGGGAAGTGTTGGATGAGAGCGAGAGGGAAAAGGATACAAGGTAGTGGTCGGAGACTTGGAGGGGAGTTGCAACGAGGTTAGTGGAAGAACAGCATCTAGTAAAGATGAGGTCGAGCGTATTTCCTGCCTTGTGAGTAGGGGGAAGGTGAGAGGGTGAGGTCAAAAGAGGAGAGGAGTGGAAAGAAGGAGGCAGAGAGGAATGAGTCAAAGGTAGGCGTGGGGAGGTTAAAGTCGCCCAGAACTGTGAGAGGTGAGCCGTCCTCAGGAAAGGAGCTTATCAAGGCATCAAGCTCATTGATGAACTCTCCGAGGGAACCTGGAGGGCGATAAATGATAAGGATGTTAAGCTTGAAAGGGCTGGTAACTGTGACAGCATGGAATTCAAAGGAGGCGATAGACAGATGGGTAAGGGGAGAAAGAGAGAATGACCACTTGGGAGAGATGAGGATCCCGGTGCCACCACCCCGCTGACCAGAAGCTCTCGGGGTGTGCGAGAACACGTGGGCAGACGAAGAGAGAGCAGTAGGAGTAGCAGTGTTGTCTGTGGTGATCCATGTTTCCGTCAGTGCCAAGAAGTCGAGGGACTGGAGGGAGACATAGGCGGAGATGAACTCTGCCTTGTTGGCCGCAGATCGGCAGTTCCAGAGGCTACCGGAGACCTGGAACTCCACGTGGGTCGTGCGCGCTGGGACCACCAGATTAGGGTGGCCGCGGCCACGCGGTGTGGAGCGTTTGTATGGTCTGTGCAGAGAGGAGAGAACAGGGATAGACAGACACATAGTTGACAGGCTACACAAGAGGCTACGCTAATGCAAAGGAGATTGGAATGACAAGTGGACTACACGTCACGAGTGTTCAGAGAGTTAAGCTTACGTAGCAAGAATCTTATTGACTAAAATGATTAAAATGATACAGTACTGCTGAAGTAGGCTAGCTGGCAGAGTCTGCGTTGTTGACTAAGTAGGCTAGCTGGCATTGGCTGCGTTGTTGACACTACACTAATCAAGTCGTTCCGTTGAGTGTAATAGTTTCTACTGTGCTGCTATTCGGGGCTAGCTGGCTAGCTAGCAGTGTTGATTACGTTACGTTGCGTTAAAAGAACGACAATAGCTGGCTAGCTAACCTAGGAAATCGCTCTAGACTACACAATTATCTTTGATACAAAGACGGCTATGTAGCTAGCTATGTAGCTAGCTACGATCAAACAAATCAAGCCGTTGTACTGTAATGAAATGAAATGAAAAATGTGATACTACCTGTGGAGCGAAGCGAAATGCGACCGGATTGTTGAGTGCAGAAGTTCTGTTCGGTAGACGTTGGCTAGCTGTTGGCTAGCTAGCAGAGTCTCCTATGTTAAGGACGACATAAAACTACACACTCTAAACTACACAATTATCTTGGGTACGAAGACAGCAAAGACAACTATGTAGCTAGCTAACACCACACCAATCAAGTCGTTCAGTTGAGTGCAATAGTTGTGCTGCTAATCGGTAGACGGTGGACTAGCTAACGGTGGACGTTAGCTAGCTGGCTAGCTGCAGGGCAGTGTAGACTGCGTTAGGACGACGAAATACGATAATTAATTTTAAAGTGTAGACCTTTCTAAAAAAGTGTGCTCTTGCTGTCAGTTAGCCTGTGCTGTCCGTAAACAAATCTTGGGACTACTCCCAAGAGAGTATCACCCCATAACCATTAATACAAACTTTAAAATATGTCGCTCAACCTACTCACGCAAAGAGATAGTAGTCTGCCCTACAGAAATACTCCATCCCATGTCCAATCCTCATTGCGCCGCTGTTGCTGCCTTTGTTGCTTCTCCTGTGGCTCCTGGCTGTTGACACGCTGCTTGGTCCGTTTGTGGTGGGTGATTCTGTAACTGTTCTCTTGTGGTGAAGGAGAGTCGGACCAAAATGCAGCGTGTAGATTGCGATCCATGTTTATTCAACAAACGTAACACGAATCTAAATACAAACACTACAAAACAAATAACAAAAACCGAAAAAGCCTATACTTGCGTAAACTAACACAGAGACAGGACCAAAGGACACTAAGGACAATCACCCACAAAACCCAACACAAAACAGGCTACCTAAATATGGTTCCCAATCAGAGACAGTGACTAACACCTGCCTCTGATTGAGAACCATATCAGGCCAAACATAGAAATAGACAAACCAGACACACAACATAGAATGCCCACCCAGCTCACGTCCTGACCAACACTAAAACAAGGAAAACACATACGAACGATGGTCAGACCGTGACAACCCGCATACCATCGCACCTCCTCCTCCATGATTCACGGTGGGAATTACACATGCAAAGATCATCCGTTCACCTACTCGCGTCTCACAAAGACACTGCGTTTGGAACCAAAAATCGCAAATTTGGATTCATCAGACCAAAGGACAGATTTCCACTGGTCTAATGTCCATTGTTCATGTTTCTTGGCCCAAGCAAGTCTCTTCTTCTTATTGATGTCCTTTTAGTAGTGGGTTCTTTGCAGCAATTCAACCATGAAGGACTGATAAACGCAGTCTCCTCTGAACAGATGATCTTGAGATGTGTCTGTTACTTGAACTCTTGTCTGTTACTTGAACTCTGTGAAGCATTTATTTGGGGAGTTAACTCTAAATAACTCTAATGAACTTATCCTCTGCAGCAGAGGTAACTCTGGGTCTTCTTTTCCTGTGGAGGTCCTCATGAGAGCCAGTTTCATCATAGCGCTTGATGGTTTTTGCGACTGCACTTGAAGAAACTTTCAAAGTTACGGAAATTTTCCGGATTGACTGACCTTCGTGTCTTAAAGTAATGATAGACAATTGTTACTCGTTGCTTATATAAGCTGTTCTTGCCATAATATGGACTTTGTCTTTAACCCAATAGTGCTATCTTCTGTATACCCCCCTACCTTGTCACAACACAACTGATTGGCTCAAACACACTAAGTAGGAAAGAAATTCCACAAATTATCTTTAAGAAGGCACATCTGTTAATTGAAATGCATTCCAGGTGACTACCTCATGAAGCTGGTTGAGAGAATGCCAAGTGTGTGCAAAGCTGTCATCAGGGCAAAGGGTGGCTACTTTGAAGAATCTAAAATCTAAAATATTTTGATTGAACACTTTTGTTGGTTACTACATGATTCCATATGTGTTATTTCATAGTTTATGTCTTCACTATTATTCTACAATGTAGAAAACTGTAGAACATAGTAAAAATAAAGATAAACCCTCAAATGAGTAGGTGTAACCAAACATTTGACTGGTACTTTAAGTTCCTCTACACAACGTCATTTTAGAGAATTTGGCAATACGTCCAACCGACCTCATAAATGCAGACCAGGCGTAACCACACCCACCCAGGACCTCCACATCCGGCTTCTTCACCTCAGGAGACTGAGACCAGCCACCAGGACAGCTGATGAAACCAAGTAGAATGTCTCTCTGTCATAAATCCATTTTGTGGCGAAACAAATTCTGATTGGCTGGGCCTGGCTCGTCAGAGGGTGGGTCTATGCCCGCCAAGGCCCACCCATGGCTGCACCGTGCCCAGTCATGTGAAGTCCATAGATCAGGGCCTAATACATTTGACATTGACTGATTTCCATATATGTGAATCGTTGAAATTGTTGCATGTTGCGTTTATATTTTTGTTCAGTATATATATATATATATATATATATACAGTGGGGCAAAAAAGTATTTAGTCAGCCACCAATTGTGCAAGTTCTCCACCTTAAAAAGATGTGAGCGGCCTGTAATTTTCATCAAAGGTACACTTCAACTATGACAGACAAAATGAGAAAAAAAATCCAGAAAATCACATTGTAGGATTTTTTTATGAATTTATTTGCAAATGATGGTGGAAAATAAGTATGAGCTCAGAGAGAATAACAGAGTTACACAGCGCAGTGTAGACAGTCTGAAATCCTGAAGCATTGGGTGATGAGCACATATCTTTATAGTTTCTTGTTCCTGGGCGGGACTTTATTCATACAAGGACACAGGTGTAAATTGGTTTGCAACACAGAATGATCCTCCCAAGAACAGGAGCTTATAATAGGACAGTTTCACAAGGTTAGTCACATACTCAGTTATGTGGACACACATACAATGAACATTTTCCATTACAGAGTCTGAACATTTTCATGTCATTAAATCATCAGTGGGCCAACAACGCAAATGTCAACAATGGAATTAATGCATCACATCCAAATATCACTGGATTATCTGTAGTGCTGGAGGAATGACACACCCAGATAAACACACAGTTTTAAAAAGGACCATTTAAAGACATGGAATCTGATCTACTCTATATTCAAACTGACAGCCTCCATATTCAATTCATGTTTTCTAATAAAAAACAAACAAATATACATGTTTGAGTATACCCTGTACCATTCCATTTCATGTGGTATAAACAAGTAAACACATTGTCAGTCAACAATATAAGACAACGGGGCAATGTGATGTGAAATATGAGTTCACACACTAGGAAGTATTCTCTCCTGTGTGGATTCTCACATGACTTTTAAGTGTCTGTGATGAGTAATATGTCTTCCCACAGTCTGAACATTTGTAAGGCTTCTCCCCTGTGTGCAGTCTCATGTGTTCCTTCAGGCTTCCTAAATGGGTAAAACACTTTGAACACTGGGAGCAGTGGTAAGGCTTCTCCCCTGTGTGTATTCGCTCATGAACTCTCAGGCTTTCTAAAAGGCTAAAACTCTTTCCACACTGGCTACAATTGTATGGCTTCTCCCCTGTGTGTGTTCTCTCATGAACTTTCAGGCTTCCTGACTGGCTAAAACTATTTCCACACTGGGCGCAATGGTATGGTGTCTCCCCTGTGTGTATTTGCTCATGAGCTTTGAGGGTGTCTAACCGCTTAAAACTCTTTCCACACTGGGAGCACGGGTGTGGCTTCGCTCCTGTGTGTATCCTCTCATGTCTTTTCATGCTAACTAAATGGTTAAAACTCTTCCCACAATGTGAGCAGTAGTAAGGCTTCTCCCTTGTGTGCAGTCTCATGTGTTCCTTCAGGCTTCCTGACTGGCTAAAACTCTTTCCACACTGGGCGCAAAGGTATGACTTCTCCCCTGTATGTATTCGCTTATGAACTTTCAGGCTTCCTGACTGGCTAAAGCTATTTCCACACTGAGAACAATGGTATGGCTTCTCCCCTGTGTGTATTTGCTCATGGGTTTTGAGAGTGTCTAACCGCTTAAAATTCTTTCCACACTGGGAGCAATGGAAAGGCCTCTCCCGCGTGTGTGTTCGCTCATGAGCTTTCAGATTTCCTAAGTGGCTAAAACTCTTTCCACACTGGGCACAATTTTGTGGCTTCGGTTCTGTGTGTCCCCTCTCATGTCTGTTCAGGCTTCCTAACTTGGTAAAACTCTTTCCAATCTGGGAGCAGAGGTGTCGTCTTGCTGGTTTGGACGTCTCTGGTTCCTCCAAGTTCGGTTTTCCTCCTGCCAAAGACAGTGTTTATTTAAAGAAAGACGTGAATGAAATCTCCACATGATAAAACTGCCTTATTATGAGGTTTAATACAAATCAGATCTCTCAATAACCTGAGGCCAGTTTTCAAACATTTCATAATTTAAAACAAATGATGTTGTAGAGCTTCCTGGTAATTACTGATATGTTTACTTACTTATTATTCTTTCTGTTTTAGAAGTCAGAACACAAACAACTAGACAGTTCTAGATCACTCAAGACATAATTGGATTCTACAGTTCTATGACACCCAAGACACAGACGACACAGATGTTGTTCCTATCAAGCAGGTGGTTCTAAATATATAACCTTCATAGCTGTATGATACAGAATGTGACCTAAATACTTCCTTAAACATCAAATTAGTAAAGAAGTCATTCTGTGTGGAAGTCCAGAACTTGGAGAAAGACACAAAGCTCATTAGTAACATCTCTCTGTTGTTGAAAGGGTTCGACACAATGGCTTTTTATTATTTAGACATTCACACGGAGTTACCGTACATAGTGTATATAATAATGAAGGCACCGTATATAGTGTATATAATAATGTAGGCACCGTGTATAGTGTATATAATAATGTAGGCACCGTGTATATAATAATGTAGGCACCGTATATAGTGTATATAATAATGTAGAGTTACCGTATATAGTGTATATAATAATGTAGGCACTGTATATTTTGTATATAATAATGTAGGCACCGTATATAGTGTATATAATAATGTAGGCACCGTATATAGTGTATATAATAATGAAGGCACCG
This sequence comes from Oncorhynchus nerka, assembly GCF_034236695.1. NCBI lineage: Eukaryota > Metazoa > Chordata > Actinopteri > Salmoniformes > Salmonidae > Oncorhynchus > Oncorhynchus nerka. Next base: position 45,067 of record NW_027039990.1, read on the forward strand.
TATATAGTGTATATAATAATGTAGAGTTACCGTATATAGTGTATATAATAATGTAGGCACTGTATATAGTGTATATAATAATGTAGACACCGTATATAGTGTATTTAATCATGTAGAGTCACCGTATATAGTGTATTTAATAATGTAGACACCGTATATAAGAAGGTAGGCACTGTATATAGTGTATATAATAAGGTAGGCACCGTATATAGTGTATATAATAATGTAGGCACTGTATATATAATAATGTAGGCACCGTATATAGTGTATATAATAATGTAGGCACCGTATATAGTGTATATAATAATGTAGGCACCGTATATAGTGTATATAATAATGTAGGCACCGTATATAGTGTATATAATAATGTAGGCACTGCATATATAATAAGGTAGGCACCGTATATAGTGTATATAATAATGTAGGCACCGTATATATAATAAGGTAGGCACCGTATATAGTGTATATAATAATGTAGGCACTGTATATTTTGTATATAATAATGTAGGCACCGTATATAGTGTATATAATAATGTAGGCACCGTATATAGTGTATATAACAATGTAGGCACCGTATATAGCGTATATAACAATGTAGGCACCGTATATAGTGTATATAATAATGTAGGCACCGCATATATAATAATGTAGGCACTGTATATATAATAATGTAGGCACCGTATATAGCGTATATAATAATGTAGGCACCATATATAGTGTATATAATAATGTAGGCACCGTATATAATAATGTAGGCACCGTATATAGTGTATATAATAATGTAGGCACCGTATATAGCGTATATAACAATGTAGGCACCGTATATAGTGTATATAATAATGTAGGCACCGTATATATAATAATGTAGGCACTGTATATTTTGTATATAATAATGTAGGCACCATATATAGTGTATATAATAATGTAGGCACCATATATAGTGTATATAATAATGTAGGCACCGTATATAGTGTATATAATAATGTAGGGACCATATATAGTGTGTATAATAATGTAGGCACCGTATATAGTGTGTATAATAATGTAGGGACCGTCTATAGTGTATATAATAATGTAGGCACAGTGTATATAATAATGTAGGCACCGTATATAGTGTATATAATAATGTAGAGTTACCGTATATAGTGTATATAATAATGTAGGCACCGTATATAGTGTATATAATAATGTAGGCACCGTATATAGTGTATATAATAATGTAGGCACCGTATATAGTGTATATAATAATGTAGGCACCGTGTATATAATAATGTAGGCACCATATATAGTGTATATAATAATGTAGGCACCGTGTATATAATAATGTAGGCACCGTATATAGTGTATATAATAATGTAGGCACCGTATATAGTGTATATAATAATGTAGGCACCGTATATATAACAATGAAGGCACCGTATATAGTGTGTATAATAATGTAGGCACCGTATATAGTGTATATAATAATGTAGGCACCGTATATAGTGTGTATAATAATGTAGGCACCGTATATAGTGTGTATAATAATGTAGGCACCGTATATAGTGTATATAATAATGTAGGCACCGTATATAGTGTATATAATAATGTAGGCACCGTATATAGTGTATATAATCATGAAGGCACCGTATATAGTGTATATAATCATGAAGGCACCGTCTATAGTGTATATAATAATGTAGGCACCGATATAGTGTATATAATAATGTAGGCACCGTATATAGTGTATATAATAATGTAGGCACCGTATATAGTGTATATAATAATGTAGGCACCGTATATAGTGTATATAATAATGTAGGCACCATATATAGTGTATATAATAATGTAGGCACTGTATATAGTGTATATAATAATGTATATAGCATAAATAATAATGTAGGCACCGTATATAGCGTATATAATAATGTAGGCACCATATATAGTGTATATAATAATGTAGGCACCGTATATAGTGTATATAATAATGTATATAGCATAAATAATCATGTAGGCACCGTGTATATAGTAATGTAGGCACCGTATATAGTGTATATAATAATGTAGGCACCGTGTATATAATAATGTAGGCACCGATATAGTGTATATAATAATGTAGGCACCGTATATAGCGTATATAATAATGTAGGCACCGTATATAATAATGTAGGCACCGTACATAGTGTATATAATAATGTAGGCACCGCATATAGTGTATATAATAATGTAGGCACCGTATATAGTGTATATAATAATGTAGGCACCGTATATAGTGTATATAATAATGTAGGCACCGTATATAATAATGTAGGCACCGTGTATATAATAATGTAGGCACCATATATAGTGTATATAATAATGTAGGCACCGTGTATATAATAATGTAGGCACCGTATATAGTGTATATAATAATGTAGGCACCGTATATAGTGTATATAATAATGTAGGCACCGTATATAGTGTATATAATAATGTAGGCACCGTGTATATAATAATGTAGGCACCGTATATAGTGTATATAATAATGTAGGCACCGTATATAGTATATATAACAATGAAGGCACCGTATATAGTGTATATAATAATGTAGGCACCGTATATAGTGTATATAATAATGTAGGCACCGTATATAGTGTATATAATAATGTAGGCACCATATATAGTGTATATAATAATGTAGGCACCGTGTATATAATAATATAGGCACCGTATATAGTGTATATAATAATGTAGGCACCGTATATATAACAATGAAGGCACCGTATATAGTGTATATAATAATGTAGGCACAGTGTATATAATAATGTAGGCACCGTATATAGTGTATATAATAATGTAGGCACAGTGTATATAATAATGTAGGCACCGTATATAGTGTATATAATAATGTAGAGTTACCGTATATAGTGTGTATAATAATGTAGGCACCGTATATAGTGTATATAATAATGTAGGCACCGTATATAGTGTATATAATCATGAAGGCACTGTATATAGTGTATATAATAATGTAGGCACCGTATATAGTGTATATAATAATGTAGGCACCGTGTATATAATAATGTAGACACCGTATATAGTGTATATAACAATGAAGGCACCGTATATAGTGTATATAATAATGTAGGCACCGTATATAGTGTATATAATAATGTAGGCACCGTATATAGTGTATATAATAATGTAGGCACCGTGTATATAATAATGTAGACACCGTATATAGTGTATATAACAATGAAGGCACCGTATATAGTGTATATAATAATGTAGGCACCGTATATATAACAATGAAGGCACCGTATATAGTGTATATAATAATGTAGGCACTGTATATAGTGTATATAATAATGTAGACACCGTATATAGTGTATATAATAATGTAGACACCATATATAGTGTATATAATAATGTAGGCACCATATATAGTGTATATAATAATGTAGACACCGTATATAGTGTGTATAATAATGTAGGCACCGTATATAGTGTATATAATAATGTAGAGTTACCGTATATAGTGTATATAATAATGTAGACACCGTATATAGCGTATATAACAATGTAGGCACCGTATATAGTGTATATAATAATGTAGGCACCGTATATATAATAATGTAGGCACTGTATATATAATAATGTAGGCACCGTATATAGTGTATATAATAATGTAGGCACCGTATATAGTGTGTATAATAATGTAGGCACCGTATATAGTGTATATAATAAGGTAGGCACCGTATATAGTGTATATAATAATGTAGGGACCGTCTATAGTGTATATAATAATGTAGGCACCGTATATAGTGTATATAATAATGTAGGCACCGTATATAGTGTATATAATAATGTAGGCACCATATATAGTGTGTATAATAATGTAGGCACCGTATATAGTGTGTATAATAATGTAGGGACCGTCTATAGTGTATATAATAATGTAGGCACATAGTATATAATAATGTAGGCACCGTATATAGTGTATATAATAATGTAGAGTTACCGTATATAGTGTATATAATAATGTAGGCACCATATATAGTGTGTATAATAATGTAGGCACCGTGTATATAATAATGTAGGCACCGTATATAGTGTATATAATAATGTAGGCACCGTATATAGTGTATATAATAATGTAGGCACCGTGTATAAAATAATGTAGGCACCGTATATAGTGTATATAATAATGTAGGCACCGTATATAGTGTATATAATAATGTAGGCACCGTATATAGTGTATATAATAATGTAGGCACCGTGTATATAATAATGTAGGCACCATATATAGTGTATATAATAATGTAGGCACCGTGTATATAATAATGTAGGCACCGTATATAGTGTATATAATAATGTAGGCACCGTATATAGTGTATATAATAATGTAGGCACCGTATATAGTGTATATAATAATGTATATAGTATAAATAATAATGTAGGCACCGTATATAGTGTGTATAATAATGTAGGCACCGTATATAGTGTGTATAATAATGAAGGCACCGTATATAGTGTGTATAATAATGTAGGCACCGTATATATAATAATGAAGGCACCGTATATAGTGTATATAATAATGTAGGCACCGTATATATAATAATGAAGGCACCGTATATAGTGTATATAATAATGTAGGCACCGTATATATAATAATGAAGGCACCGTATATAGTGTATATAATAATGTAGGCACCGTACATAGTGTATATAATAATGTAGGCACCGTATATAGTGTATATAATAATGTAGGCACCGATATAGTGTATATAATAATGTAGGCACCGTATATAGTGTATATAATAATGTAGGCACCGATATAGTGTATATAATAATGTAGGCACCGTATATAGTGTATATAATAATGTAGGCACCGATATAGTGTATATAATAATGTAGGCACCGTATATAGTGTATATAATAATGTAGGCACCGTATATAGTGTATATAATAATGTAGGCACCATATATAGTGTATATAATAATGTAGGCACTGTATATAGTGTATATAATAATGTATATAGCATAAATAATAATGTAGGCACCGTGTATATAGTAATGTAGGCACCGTATATAGTGTATATAATAATGTAGGCACCGTATATATAACAATGAAGGCACCGTATATAGTGTATATAATAATGTAGGCACCGTGTATATAATAATGTAGGCACCGATATAGTGTATATAATAATGTAGGCACCGTATATAGCGTATATAATAATGTAGGCACCGTATATAGTGTATATAATAATGTATATAGCATAAATAATAATGTAGGCACCGTGTATATAGTAATGTAGGCACCGTATATAGTGTATATAATAATGAAGGCACCGTATATAGCGTATATAATAATGTAGGCACTGTATATAGTGTATATAATAATGTAGGCACTGTATATAGTGTATATAATAATGTAGGCACTGTATATAGTGTATATAATAATGTAGGCACCGTATATAGTGTATATAATAATGTATATAGCATAAATAATAATGTAGGCACCGTGTATATAGTAATGTAGGCACCGTATATAGTGTATATAATAATGTAGGCACCGTATATAGTGTATATAATAATGTATATAGCATAAATAATAATGTAGGCACCGTGTATATAGTAATGTAGGCACCGTATATAGTGTATATAACAATGAAGGCACCGTATATAGTGTATATAATAATGTAGGCACCGTATATAGTGTATATAATAATGTAGGCACCGTATATATAATAATGTATATAGCATAAATAATAATGTAGGCACCGTGTATATAATCATGAAGGCACCGTATATAGTGTATATAATAATGTAGGCACCGTATATAGTGTATTTAATAATGTAGGCACCGCATATAGTGTATATAATAATGAAGGCACTGTATATAGTGTATATAATAATGTATATAGTGTATTTAATAAGGTATATAGTGTATATAATCATGTATATAGTCTATATAATAATGTATATAGTGTATATAATAATGTACATAGTGTATATAATAATGTATATAGTGTATTTAATAAGGTATATAGTGTATATAATAATGTATATAGTGTATATAATAATGTGTATAGTGTATATAATAATGTACATAGTGTAGGCACCGTATATAGTGTATTTAATCATGTAGGCACCGCATATAGTGTATATAATAATGAAGGCACTGTATATAGTGTATATAATAATGTATATAGTGTATATAATAATGTATATAGTGTATTTAATAAGGTATATAGTCTATATAATAATGTATATAGTGTATATAATAATGTACATAGTGTATATAATAATGTACATAGTGTAGGCACCGTATATAGTGTATTTAATAATGTAGGCACCGCATATAGTGTATATAATAATGAAGGCACTGTATATAGTGTATATAATAATGAAGGCACTGTATATAGTGTATATAATAATGTATATAGTGTATTTAATAATGTATATAATAATGTATATAATAATGTATATAGTGTATATAATAATGTATATAGTCTATATAATAATGTATATAGTGTATATAATAATGTACATAGTGTATATAATAATGTATATAGTGTATTTAATAATGTATATAGTGTATATAATAATGTATATAGTGTATATAATAATGTATATATATAGTGTGCATAATAATGTATATAGTGTGTATAATAATGTGTATAATAATGTATGTAGTGTGTATAATAATGTATATAATAATGTATATAGTGTATATAATAATGTATGTAGTGTATATAATAATGTATGTAGTGTGCATAATAATGTATATAATAATGTATATCGTGTGTATAATAATGTATATAGTGTGTATAATAATGTATATAGTGTATATAATAATGTATAAAGCCATGTTATGAAGTATGAAAAGGCTTGTTCATTCACGTGTCATGAATTCATTATTACATTTATTAATTTTTTATTTTATCTTTATTTAACTAGGCAAGCCAGTTAAGAACAAATTCTTATTTTCAATTACGTTCTCGGAACAGTTGGTTAACTGCCTGTTCAGGGGAGGAACGACAGATTTGTACCTTGTCAGCTCGGGGATTTGAACTTGCAACCTTCCGGTTACTAGTCCAACGCTCAAACCACTAGGCTACCCTGCCGCCCCACATCATCATATTTGTTCATGTTTTACGTTACTTGTTTATGGTTCATTGAACAAACATGGGGAACGTTCCTTTTCATTTCTAAAGACAAAGAAATTGTCCGGTTGGAACATTGTTGAAGATTTATGTTCACAACATCCTAAAGATAGATTCTACACATCGTTTGACATGTTTCTACGAATTGTAATATATCTTTTTGAATTTTTGTCTGGACTTGCCCGCACCTTGTGAATTTCGATTGGTGAACTAAAAGCATTAACAAAAAAAAGGTATTTGGACATAAAGATTAACTTTATCGAACAAAACAAACATTTATTGTGGAACTGGGATTCCTGGGAGTGCATTCTGATGAAGATCATCAAAGGTAAGTGAATATTTATCACGCTATTTCTGACTCCACAACATGGCGGGTATCTGTATGGCTTGTTTTTGTGGCTTCGCGCTGTCCTCAGATTATTGCATGGTGTGCTTTTTCCGTAAAACTTTTTTGAAATCTGACACAGTGCTTGCATTAAGGAGAAGTAAATCTTTAATTCTATGCATAACATTTGTATCTTTTATCAAATTTTATGATGAGTATTTCTGTAAATTGATTTGGCTCTATGCAAATTCGACAGATGTTTTCGAAGCACAACATTACTGAACAAACTCTCCAATGTAAACTGAGATATTTGGATATAAATATTTTAACTTTATCCAACAAAACATACATGTATTGTGTAACATGAAGTCCTATGAGTGTCATCCGATGAAGACCATCAAAGGTTGGGGATTAATTTTATCTCTATTTCTGCCTTTTGTGACTCCTCTCTTTGACTGGAAAATGTCTGTATGTTTTTTTGTGACTAGGTGCTGACCTAACATAATCAATCGTATGGTGAGCTTTCACTGTATAGCATTTTTGAAATTGGACACAATGGCTAGATTAACAACAGGTTAAGCTTTAATTTGGTGTATTGCACTTGTGAATGTATGAAAGTTAAATATTTCCCAAAAATATATTTTCATTTTGCACTCTGCCATTTCAGCGGATGTTGTCGAGGGGTTCCGCTAGTCTTAAGAAGTTTTAAACACTTCACAACTAAGCACGCTGAAAATGAACAAGAGTTCTGCAGAGTTGCACACACTGTCACACTTCTGCGCCAACCGATAGCACTTCCGGCTCTCTGTGGAGAGAGAACTCTGCTGGTTGTCCTGGTAACAGATACCAGTGGGCAGATCTATTGTATTTGTTCAAACTAAACTACAGCACTTACTTTGATGTGTCAAATCTGATCCGTTCTTCTCTGCTCCTCCTCTCACAGTTCCACTCAGCCCTGTTGTTTTCCTGCAGTCCACCAGCAGCACAGACAACCTCTTCATACCCAGCAGTAAGGAGCTACCGGGAGACGCACAATACAGGGACTCAGGGAGGGAGGAAGGGCTAGCGTTGTCCTGGTAACCACAAAGAGGGGACACAGACACATATCATTATGGATGCTGATGTCACTGTTGACATAAAGTGCTTTACAGAAACACAGCCCAGACCCTGAGAGCAAGCTGTATGCTAGACCAGACCAAGCTGTACCATCTGGTGTTCTGATCTGGAGAGACTCTTCTCTGCCTCGTCAGCATCAGGATGTTGTTGAGTCTCCCCAGAGGATCCACCATAGTCATGTCTCTCTCCTGTGTGAACGAGAACATCAAACAGATGGTAAACTTATGATCTACTATTACAATCACATAGGGTCTTACAAGAGGCATTAATATCTCTGAACAGGGCCTAAAATGCAAATGTAAAAGGGTTGTTCCATGAAATGGGTGCCTGTTGCATCCCTTTGATATTTAAGTAGAAATGATGCACCAATATTGAATTTTAAAAGCCTGTTATATTAGATGAGGTCCACTTTAATATAGACCACATGGAGAATTCAATACATCTCATTTAAAAGACCCCGAAATATATGAACCAATTGCAGATTGACCCTTTAACAATTCCTACAGTACTGAACAACATATTCAAGTGTAGAACTTCAGTAGAATGCCCCCTTAAAACCACATTAGTTCAATAACTGCATAGTTTGTGTCCCTGTTGAAGACAGTACTCACTGGTGTTAATCTGATATTCTGCCTCCTCCTCTTTCACTCCCAAAACGTCTTCCTTCTTCAACTTTATTGAGACAGCATCCTCTTCCTCCTTTTTAATTCTGAAAGGTTCTTCCTCTCCTTTCACAGTAATATCCTCCTCTTCGTCTTTCACGACAATGTTCATCGCCAGAGCTTCTTTCTCCGTCCAGCAGACCTCCTCTTCTTTAGCAGGGGAGGAGTAGTTTAGTGAGCTCATGGTCAGGGATGTTAGCTAGCTAGCTAGCTAGCATTAGCGACTAGCCTAGTACTAGGCTCAGCAACAATCTTTAACAAGTTTGCAAATTGAACATGCAAATTAGGTTCAAGTTAACCAGTTAATACGTCAACTGAACTGCGTTTACAACACTGAGATTACATAATGTACATTAACATGGTCTAAAGCGACACTCTTCCAGTTTTATGTTGGCTAGCAGGCTACCGAGGTGGTTGAAAGAGTAGACGTGTTGTTGTTCCTGAAGAAGCGTCCGTCCAGTCCATTATACATCACGCATGAAGCATCAACTGAAAGACGCTCGTCGCCGTCTGCTGACTGGAGTGGGTAACGCAGTTTGGAAACAATAATCAGGACACGTTTTGTATTGGAAAGAACGTCATAATTATTTAACAATAAGCTGATATATTTCTCTTACGTCTTACAAATAATACGTTCCTGTTCACAGACGTAGAAGATTAATATGAATATGTAGATAATGAATACATACTTCTGTGCCGCCATCCTGTCAGAAGGTAACAGACTGTTTTATTACCGTGGTAACGATGGATTTTCATTGTGTTCCATGGTGGAGCTTTCTGGTACTTAAAAAGACTGTACGAAAACAGTAAGTAGAGAATTCGTTATGTTATTGTACAGAGGTGGTTGCACATTATTAGAGTAATTAAAGGAGTTAGCCAATTACCATATGAGTAACAATTAGCTATATGGTTTGGCATCATGCCAGATACATGGTACATTGGCACGTGCTTTGTATTTATGCAACTTCAACTTGAATGTCGGTGTGAATTGAATACTAAATGTATAATGTACAGCTATAGTATGTCGGTGTGAATTGAACACTAAAGTATATTATTTTCTGTATTTTGTAGTTTCACAACCTAAACGTTTTTAATACTAATTCAAGAAAAGTCACGCCTTGGAAGTTTTATTGACGACTTAGTTGTTAGCTATCTGTCTAGTTTTGCATGGGAACGCACTTCAAGGGCAGAATAACTTAGATGAATAGGTAGCGTGTTAATACACATTTTCTCTGCTCATTTTTCACATTAGTTTGAATCTAGATGTGACGGTACTATTCCCTTAAAGCCACGCTCTATAAAATACGAATAAACCTGTAAACAGAGCAAATGCATCACATGCAAATAGCACTTGATTATCAGAGGGGTCATATAGAACTACTCAGACATTCCAAATATCACTTGATTATCAGAAGGGTGTATTATGATGTCAGAACTACTTGCCCTGCTGGACACAATAGGGCAAATGCATCACATGCAAATAGCACTTGATTATCTGTAGTGCTTTACACTGAGTCTACAAAACATTAAGAACACCGGCTCCTTCCATGACTTAGAAAGACTAGGTGAATCCAGGCTAAAGGTATGATCCCTTCCTGATGTCACTAGTTAAATCCACTTCAATCAGTGTAGATGAAGGGGGCAGGTTAAATAAGGATTTTTAAGCCTTGAGACAATTGAGGCATAGATTGTGTGTGTGCCATTCAGAGGGTGAATTGGGAAGACAAAATATTGAAGTGTCTTTGAACGGGGTATGGTATTAGGTGCCAGGTGCACCGGTTTGCATCAAGAACTGCAACGCTACAGTTTCACATGTGTACCAAGACTGGTCCACCATCCAAACAGTAGCAGTCAATGTGGTTTAAGATGAGGGAGGATGATTCTTTTAGCATACCATCGTTATTTGGTGATGTGATTATATTTGGTATAGTTTGATCTAAAAAGGATAACTTTCTAAATGTTTTAACATTTGTATTTTTCTGAAAATGGGGCTCCCCTTCCTCCTCTGAGGAGCCTCCACTGCACCCAAAGACCATCCAACCAATTTGACACAATTGTGGGAAGCACTGGAGTCAACATGGGCCAGCATTCCTGTGGAACGCTTGTCGACACCTTGCAGAGACCATGCCCAGACGAATTGAGGCTGTTCAGGGGGGAAAGGGGAGGGTCCAACTCCATATTAGGAAGTTGTTCCAAATGTTTGGTATAATCAGTGGATATATCTGCCATTTAGCAGACACTTTTATCCAAAGGGATTTGCAGTCATGTGTGAAAATGAGATGGAAACCCATTTAACTTGTATTTTTCATTCGGTACATGGGAATGCACTACGTAATCATGCAAAGCCCTTTATCTGCAATAAGTCTGTTTGATAGAAACATTTCTGGTGGGAAAATGTATATATTGTTTTATGCAGATTTGAGAATATTCACATCAAAATCTGTAGCAAAGTAATCCAAATCAGATCCCTCAATAACCTGAGGTCAGTTTTCAAACATTTCATCATTTAAAACAATCTTGGTGTGATTTTAAAACAAATGTTGTAGAGCTTCCTGGTAATATGTTAACATTACTTATTCATTCTGTTTTGTGTGGAGGTGAAACGTAAAAAAAAAAAAAAATTACTTTGGAGACACAAAGCACATCAGTAACATCTCCCCGTTTACATTTTGACTAATCGCTAATGGCATGATATTTTGGGTAAAGTAAAAAGAGTGAAATATTTGGGGCAGACTTTAAAAAAATTATTATTATTATATTGATATTTTTTTACCCCCTTTTTCTCCCCAATTTTCGTCAATTGGTGGTTAGTCTTGTCTCATCGCTGCAACTTCCATACGGACTCAGGAGAGGTGAACTTCAAGAACCATTTGCTGCTGAACGCAGTAAACGCAGTTGACAAGCGCTATAGAGCCATGCATCCTCCGAAACACAGCAGCACTGCTTCTTGACACAATGCAATTAACCTGGAAGCCAGCCGCACTTATGTGTCGGAGGAAATAGGAAATACCTTACACCTGGCGACCGTGTCAGCCCGGCCCGCCACAGGAGTCGATGGGACAAGGACATCTCGACAACCCGGACGACGCTGGGCCAATTGGCTCTCCCGGTTGTGGCCGGCTGCAACAGAGCTGGGTATCAAACCAGAATCTGTGTTAATGCAGCGAAACACAATGCAGTGCCTTAGATGCTGCGCCACTCAGAAGGCTGCATTTATATTTCTGTTCCAGTATATATTTATATTTCTGTTCAGTATATATTTATATTTCTGTTCAGTATATATACACTGCTCAAAAAAATAAAGGGAACACTAAAATAACACAAATTTCTTGCGACCGTGTCAGCCCGGATCATATGGGTTGAGTTGTGTTTAATGATGTAATAGATCATATGGGTTGAGTTGTGTTTAATGATGTAATAGATCATATGGGTTGGTGTTTTATGATGTAATAGATCATATGGGTTGAGTTGTGTTTTTATTATGTAATAGATCATATGGGTTGGTGTTTTATGATGTAATAGATCATATGGGTTGAGTTGTGTTTTTATTATGTAATAGATCATATGGGTTGGTGTTTTATGATGTAATAGATCATATGGGTTGAGTTGTGTTTTATGATGTAATAGATCATGTGGGTTGAGTTGTGTTTTATGATGTAATAGATCATATGGGTTGAGTTGTGTTTTATTGTGTGTTACGAATCCCTTTTGGCCCGACAGTCTAGGGGGGATGGTAAATGAGACCCGTAACATAACTCATGCAAATTATAATAGTGACAAAGTAAAAGTGTGAACGAAATAACCAGGACAACTGAAATCTACCGTCAAACTCAGGGTTTATTGGAAAACACACGGTAATGGGGGGAGCAGGAAAAGGGGCTGAGCTGGACCCAAGGAAAGAAATAATAAGTATTCAAAAACACCCCTAAACTAGACGAGCCTACTTTATCAACAGCTAACTAACTAACCAAAAATACAGTAGGTGGTCCACCCAGTTCTAACTAGTGTTAGATGTAATATGATGTAATAGATGGGTTGAGTTGTGTTTAATGATGTAATAGATCATATGGGTTAGTGTTTAATGATGTAATAGATCATATGGGTTAGTGTTTTATGATGTAATAGATCATATGGGTTGAGTTGTGTTTTATGATGTAATAGATCATATGGGTTGAGTTGTGTTTTATTATGTAAAAGATAATGTGAAGAATGGCGCTGAAGGAGATGGATGGTTTTCCGATCCCGTAACCAACTAAGGTGGATATTGATCCAACACCTGCCGCTTATTCAAACCACTGGGCACAGACGTCAGTTCAACATGTAGTTTACATTTACATTTCTTTTGAGTCCTCAACTAAAGTGAATTCAACATGAAATCAACACAAAATGTCTCCTGTCATTGGATTTGGGTTGCAAGTTGGGTGGAGTCCAAGTCAAACCAAGATTCTTTATTTCTGAGCTCAGAGAGAATAACAGAGTTACACATCGCAGTGTACAGTCTGAATTCCTGAAGCATTGGGTGATGAGCACATATCTTTATAGTTTCCTGTTCCTGGGCGGGACTTTATTCATACAAGGACACAGGTGTAAATTGGTTTGCAACACAGAATGATCCTCCCAGGTACAGGAGATTATATGATTTACTCTATATTCAAACTGACATACTCCATGTACGATTTATGGTTTCTAATAAAAACATACAAATATATATGTTTGAGTTTACTGTGTACAATTTAATGTCTTATAGTATAAACAAGTAAACATTCTCAGTCAACAACATAAGACAATGGGAGCAGTGTGTACGCTCTCTGATGAATTTTAAGTGTATGTGATGTGAATTACAAGTTTACACACTAGGAGAAGTAATTATTCTCTCCTGTGTGGATTCTCATATGTTTTGTAAGTGACTGTGATGAGTAATATGTCTTCCCACAGTCTGAACATTTGTAAGGCTTCTCCCCTGTGTGCAGTCTCATGTGTTCCTTCAGGCTTCCTAAATGGGTAAAACACTTTGAACACTGGGAGCAGTGGTATGGGTTCTCCCGTGTGTATTCTCTCATTAACTTTCAGGCTTCCTGACCAGCAAAAACTATTTTCACACTAGGCGCAATGGTATGGTATCTCCCCTGTGTGTATTCGCTCATGAGCTTTGAGAGTGTCTAACCGCTTAAAACTCTTTCCACACTGGGCACAATGGTACAGCTTCTGCCTAGTGTGTATTTGCTCATGGGTTTTGAGAGTGTCTAACCGCTTAAAACTCTTTCCACACTGGGCACAATTGTATGGTGTCTCCCCTGTGTGTATTCGCTCATGAGCTTTGAGGGTGTCTAACCGCTTAAAACTCTTTCCACACTGGGAGCACGGGTGTGGCTTCGCTCCTGTGTGTATCCTCTGATGTCTTTTCATGCTAACTAAATGGCTAAAACTCTTCCCACAATGTGAGCAGTAGTAAGGCGTCTCCCTTGTGTGCAGTCTCATGTGTTCCTTCAGGCTTCCTGACTGGCTAAAACTCTTTCCACACTGGGCGCAAAGGTATGACTTCTCCCCTGTATGTATTCGCTCATGAACTTTCAGGCTTCCTGACTTGCTAAAACTATTTCCACACTGGGCACAATGGTACGGCTTCTGCCTAATGTGTATTTGCTCATGGGTTTTGAGGGTGTCTAACCGCTTAAAACTCTTTCCACACTGGGAGCACGGGTGTGGCTTCGCTCCTGTGTGTATCCTCTGATGTCTTTTCATGCTAACTAAATGGCTAAAACTCTTCCCACAATGTGAGCAGTAGTAAGGCGTCTCCCTTGTGTGCAGTCTCATGTGTTCCTTCAGGCTTCCTGACTGGCTAAAACTCTTTCCACACTGGGCGCAATGGTACGGCTTCTCCCTAGTCTGTATTTGCTCATGGGTTTTGAGAGTGTCTAACCGCTTAAAATTCTTTCCACACTGGGAGCAACGGAAAGGCATCTCCCGTGTGTGTGTTCGCTCATGAGCTTTCAGATTTCCTAAGTAGCTAAAACTCTTTCCACACTGGGCACAATTTTGTGTCTTCGGTTCTGTGTGTCCCCTCTCATGTCTGTTCAGGCTTCCTAACTTGGTAAACCTCTTTCCACAATGGCAGCAGAGGTGTCGTCTTGCTGGTTCGGACGTCTCTGGTTCCTCCAAGTTTGGTTTTCCTCCTGTCAAAGATAGTGTTTATTTAAAGAGAGAACAGAATAAACATCTCCACATCATAAAACTGCCTTGCTATGAGGTTTAATCCAAATCAGATCTCTCAATAACCTGAGGCTAGTTTTCCAAACATTTCATAATTTGGTAATTAATAGTAATTACTGATATGTTAACATTACTTATTATTCTTTCTGTTTTAGAAGTCAGAACACAAAGAACTAGACAGTTCTGTGACACTGAAGACACAGACGTCACTGGATTCCAATCGAGCAGGTGGTTCTAAATATATAACCTTCATAGCTGTATGATACAGAATGTGACCTAAATACTTCTTTAAACATCAAATTAGTAAAGAAGTCATTCTGTGTGGAAGTCCAGAACTTGGAGAAAGACACAAAGCTCATTAGTAACATCTCCCTGTTGTTGAAAGGGTTCGACACAATGGCTTTTTATTATTTAGACATTCACACATTTTTTACATTTTGACTAATCATGTCATGATATTTTGTGTAAAGTTTTAAAAAATGGTGTCACATATTTTGGATAGATGTTCCTAAAAAATATAAACGCAACATGTAAAGTGTTGGTCCCATGTTTCATGAGCTAAAATAACAGAATTCTTCCATACACACAACAGCTAATTTCTCTCAAATCCTGTGCACAAATTTGTTTACATCGTTGTTAGTGAACATTTCTCCTTTACCAAGACAATCGTGGCATATCAAGAAGCTGATTAAACAGCATGATCATTACAAAGGTGCACCTTGTTCTGGGGACAATAAAATGCCACTCTAAAATGTGAAGTTGTGTCACACAACACAATGCCACAGATGTCTCAAGTTTTAAGGGAGCGTGCAATTGGCAATGCTGACTGCAGGAATATCCACTGGAGGTGTTATCAGATAATTGAATGTTCATTTCTCTACTAGAAGCCGCCTCCAACATCATTTTAGAGAATTTGGCAGTAAATCAAACTGGCCTCACAAACGCAGACCACGTTTAACAACACCAGCCCAGGACCATCGTCTGAGACCAGCCACCCGGACAGATGATGAAACTGAGGAGTTTTTTAAATTTAAATTACCCCCCCCCCCTCTGCACTCCACCACTGGGAGGTAATACAGATTATTATCCCCCCCCTGCACTCCACCACTGGGAGGTAATACAGATTATTACCCCCCCCCCCCCACTCCACCACTGGGAGGTAATTCAGATTATTACCCCCCACTTGCAGGTAATACTGATTATTACCCCCCACTCCACCACTGGGAGGTAATACAGATTATTAACCCCCTGCACTCCACTACTGGGAGGTAATACAGATTATTACCCCCCACACTCCACCACTGGGAGGTAATACAGATTATTACCCCCCCACACTCCACCACTGGGAGGTAATACAGATTATTACCCCCCCCCACTCCACCACTGGGAGGTAATACAGATTATTACCCCCCACACTCCACCACTGGGAGGTAATACAGATTATTACCCCCCCCACACTCCACCACTGGGAGGTAATACAGATTATTACCCCCCCCCCACACTCCACCACTGGGAGGTAATACAGATTATTACCCCCCACTCCACCACTGGGAGGTAATACAGATTATTACCCCCCACACTCCACCACTGGGAGGTAATACAGATTATTACCCCCCCCCACTCCACCACTGGGAGGTAATACAGATTATTACCCCCCACACTCCACCACTGGGAGGTAATACAGATTATTCACCCCCCGCACTCCACCACTGGGAGGTAAATACAGATTATTCACCCCCCTGCACTCCACCACTGGGAGGTAATACAGATTATTACCCCCCGCACTCCACCACTGGGAGGTAATACAGATTATTACCCCCACCCCCCCGCACTCCACCACTGGGAGGTCATTCAGATTATTACCCCCCGCACTCCACCACTGGGAGGTAATACAGATTATTACCCCCCACCCCCCGCACTCCACCACTGGGAGGTCATTCAGATTATTACCCCCCCGCACTCCACCACTGGGAGGTAATTCAGATTATTACCCCGCCACTTGCAGGTAATGCAGATTATTACCCCCTGCACTCCACCACTGGGAGGTAATACAGATTATTCACCCCCCACTGCACTCCACCACTGGGAGGTAATACAGATTATTCACCCCCCTGCACTCCACCACTGGGAGGTAATACAGATTATTACCCCCCCGCACTCCACCACTGGGAGGTAATACAGATTATTACCCCCACCCCCCCCCGCACTCCACCACTTGCAGGTAATGCAGATTATTACCCCCCTGCACTCCACCACTGGGAGGTAATACAGATTATTCACCCCCCCCACTGCACTCCACCACTGGGAGGTAATACAGATTATTACCCCCCGCACTCCACCACTGGGAGGTAAAACAGATTATTCACCCCCTGCACTCCACCACTGGGAGGTAATACATATTATTACCCGCCCCCCCGCACTCCACCACTGGGAGGTAATACAGATTATTACCCACTCCCCCACTCCACCACTGGGAGGTAATTCAGATAATTAACACCCCTGCACTCCACTACTGGGAGGTAATACAGATTATTAACCCCCACTGGGAGGTAATACAGATTATTATCTCCCCCTGCACTCCACCAATGGGAGGTAATACAGATTATTACCCCCACACTGGGAGGTAATAGAGATTATTCACCCCCTGCACTCCACCACTGGGAGGTAATACAGATTATTAACCCCCTGCACTCCACCACTGGGAGGTAATACAGATTATTAATCCCCCATGCACTCCACTACTGGGAGGTAATACAGATTATTACCCCCCACTTGCAGGTAATGCAGATTATTACCCCCTGCACTCCACCACTGGGAGGTAATACAGATTATTACCCCCCACTCCACCACTGGGAGGTAATACAGATTATTAACCCCCTGCACTCCACTACTGGGAGGTAATACAGATTATTACCCCCCACACTCCACCACTGGGAGGTAATACAGATTATTACCCCCCCCACACTGGGAGTTAATACAGATTATTACCCCCTGCACTCCACCACTGGGAGGTAATACAGATTATTCACCCCCTGCACTCCACCACTGGGAGGTAATACAGATTATTACCCCCCGCAATCCACCACTGGGAGGTAATACAGATTATTACCCCCCCGCACTCCACCACTGGGAGGTAATTCAGATTATTACCCCCCCGCACTCCACCACTGGGAGGTAATTCAGATTATTACCCCCCCACTTGCAGGTAATGCAGATTATTACCCCCACCCTGCACTCCACCACTGGGAGGTAATACAGATTATTAACCCACCCCCTGCACTCCACTACTGGGAGGTAATACAGATTATTACCCCCCCCACTTGCAGATTATTACCCCCCTGCACTCCACCACTGGGAGGTAATACAGATTATTACCCCCCGCACTCCACCACTGGGAGGTAATACAGATTATTACCCCCTGCACTCCAACACTGGGAGGTAATACAGATTATTACCCCCCACTCCACCACTGGGAGGTAATACAGATTATTACCCCCCGCACTCCACCACTGGGAGGTAATACAGATTATTACCCCCTGCACTCCAACACTGGGAGGTAATACAGATTATTCACCCCCCTGCACTCCACCACTGGGAGGTAATACAGATTATTCACCCCCCTGCACTCCACCACTGGGAGGTAATACAGATTATTACCCCCCGCACTCCACCACTGGGAGGTAATACAGATTATTACCCCCCCCGCACTCCACCACTGGGAGGTAATTCAGATTATTACCCCCCCGCACTCCACCACTGGGAGGTAATTCAGATTATTACCCCCCCCACTTGCAGGTAATGCAGGTTATTACCCCCACCCTGCACTCCACCACTGGGAGGTAATACAGATTATTAACCCCCTGCACTCCACTACTGGGAGGTAATACAGATTATTACCCCCCACTTGCAGATTATTACCCCCTGCACTCCACCACTGGGAGGTAATACAGATTATTACCCCCTGCACTCCAACACTGGGAGGTAATACAGATTATTACCCCCCGCACTCCACCACTGGGAGGTAATACAGATTATTAACCCCCCTGCACTCCACTACTGGGAGGTAATACAGACTATTACACCCCACACTCCACCACTGGGAGGTAATTCAGATTATTACCCCCCACTTGCAGGTAATGCAGATTATTACCCCCCTGCACTCTACCACTGGGAGGTAATACAGATGATTAACCCCCCTGCACTCCACTACTGGGAGGTAATACAGATTATTACCCCTCCCCACACTCCACCACTGGGAGGTAATTCAGATTATAACCCCCACTTGCAGGTAATGCAGATTATTACCCCCTGCACTCCACCACTGGGAGGTAATACACATTATTACCCCCCACTCCACCACTGGGAGGTAATACAGATTATTACCCCCTGCACTCCAACACTGGGAGGTAATACAGACTATTACCCCCCACTTGCAGGTAATGCAGATTATTACCCCCCTGCACTCCACCACTGGGAGTTAATACAGATTATTACCCCCCTGCACTCCACCACTGGGAGGTAATACAGATTATTCCCCCCCCCCTGCACTCCACCACTGGGAGGTAATACACCACTGGGAGGTAATACAGATTATTACCCCCCACTTGCAGGTAATACAGATTATTACCCCCCACTCCACCACTGGGAGGTAATACAGATTATTACCCCCTGCACTCCACCGCTGGGAGGTAATCCAGATTATTACCACTGGGAGGTAATACAGATGATTACCCCCTGCACCCCACTCCACTACTGGGAGGTCATACAGATTATTACCCCCCCCACACTCCACCACTGGGAGGTAATTCAGATTATAACCCCCAACATGCAGGTAATGCAGATTATTACCCCCCACTTGCAGGTAATACAGATTATTACCCCCTGCACTCCACCACTGGGAGGTAATACAGATTATTACCCCCCTGCACTCCACCACTGGGAGGTAATACAGATTATTACCCCCCACTTGCAGGTAATACAGATTATTAACCCCCTGCACTCCACCACTGGGAGGTAATAAAGATTATTACCCCCCTGCACTCCACCACTGGGAGGTAATACAGATTATTACCCCCTGCACTCCACCACTGGGAGGTAATACAGATTATTACCCCCCCCCACTTGCAGGTAATACAGATTATTACCCCCCTGCACTCCACTACTGGGAGGTAATACAGATTATTAACCCCCTGCACTCCACTACTGGGAGGTAATACAGATTATTAACCCCCTGCACTCCACTACTGGGAGGTAATACAGATTATTACCCCCTGCCCCACACTGGGAGGTAATACAGATTATTACCCCCCACCTGCAGGTAATACAGATTATTACCCCCTGCACTCCACTACTGGGAGGTAATACAGATTATTAACCCCCCACTCCACCACTGGGAGGTAATACAGATTATTACCCCCTGCACTCCACCACTGGGAGGTAATACAGATTATTACCCCCCACACTGGGAGGTAATACAGATTATTACCCCCCCCTGCACCCCCCACTCCACTACTGGGAGGTCATACAGATTATTACCCCCCCCCCACACTCCACCACTGGGAGGTAATTCAGATTATTAACCCCCCACTTGCAGGTAATGCAGATTATTACCCCGCCCACTTGCAGGTAATGCAGATTATTACCCCCCTGCACTCCACCGCTGGGAGGTAATACAGATTATTACCCCCCGCACTCCACCACTTGGAGGTAATACAGATTATTACCCCCCACTTGCAGGTAATACAGATTATTACCCCCTGCACTCCACCACTGGGAGGTAATACAGATTATTACCCCCTGCACTCCACCACTGGGAGGTAATACAGATTATTACCCTCCCCTGCACTCCACCACTGGGAGGTAATACAGATTATTACCCCCACTTGCAGGTAATACAGATTATTAACCCCCTGCACTCCACCACTGGGAGGTAATACAGATTATTACCCCCCTGCACTCCACCACTGGGAGGTAATACAGATTATTACCCCCTGCACTCCACCACTGGGAGGTAATACAGATTATTACACCCCCCCACTTGCAGGTAATACAGATTATTAACCCCCTGCACTCCACTACTGGGAGGTAATACAGATTATTAACCCCCCTGCACTCCACTACTGGGAGGTAATACAGATTATTACCCCCTGCACTCCACCACTGGGAGGTAATACAGATTATTACCCCCACTTGCAGGTAATACAGATTATTACCCCCCCACTTGCAGGTAATACAGATTATTACCCCCCCACTTGCAGGTAATACAAATTATTACCCCCACACACTTGCAGGTAATACAGATTATTACCCCCTGCACTCCACCACTGGGAGGTAATACAGATTATTACCCCCCACTCCCCACTGGGAGGTAATACAGATTATTACCCCCCACTTGCAGGTAATACAGATTAATACCCCCTGCACTCCACTACTGGGAGGTAATACAGATTATTACCCCCCCACACTGGGAGGTAATACAGATTATTACCCCCCACACTCCACCACTGGGAGGTAATTCAGATTATTACCCCCACTTGCAGGTACTGCAGATTATTACCCCCCACTTGCAGGTAATCAGATTATTACCCCCACTGGGAGGTAATACAGATTATTACCCCCTGCACTCCACCGCTGGGAGGTAATACAGATTATTACCCCCCCGCACTCCACCACTTGGAGGTAATACAGATTATTACCCCTCCCCCCACTTGCAGGTAATACAGATTATTACCCCCTGCACTCCACCACTTGGAGGTAATACAGATTATTACCCCCCCCCACTTGCAGGTAATACAGATTATTACCCCCTGCACTCCACCGCTGGGAGGTAATACAGATTATTACCCCCTGCACTCCACCACTGGGAGGTAATACAAATTATTACCCCCTGCACTCCACCACTGGGAGGTAATACAGATTATTACCCCCTGCACTCCACCACTGGGAGGTAATACAGATTATTACCCCACCACTTGCAGGTAATTCAGATTATTACCCCCTGCACTCCACCACTGGGAGGTAATACAGATTATTACCCCTCCCCCACTTGCAGGTAATACAGATTATTACCCCCTGCACTCCACCACTGGGAGGTAATACAGATTATTACCCCCCCCACACTCCACCACTGGGAGGTAATTCAGATTATTACCCCCACTTGCAGGTACTGCAGATTATTACCCCCCACTTGCAGGTAATGCAGATTATTACCCCCCACTGGGAGGTAATACAGATTATTACCCCCTGCACTCCACCGCTGGGAGGTAATACAGATTATTACCCCCCCGCACTCCACCACTTGGAGGTAATACAGATTATTACCCCCCACTTGCAGGTAATTCAGATTATTACCCCCCACTTGCAGGTAATACAGATTATTACCCCCCACCAGATTATTACCCCCCTGCACTCCACCACTGGGAGGTAATACAGATTATTACCCCCCCCACTCCACCACTGGGAGGTAATACAGATTATTACCACCCCCCTGCAGGTAATACAGATTATTACCCCCTGCACTCCACCGCTGGGAGGTAATACAGATTATTACCCCCTGCACTCCACCACTGGGAGGTAATACAGATTATTACCCACCACTGGGAGGTAATACAGATTATTACTCCACCACTGGGAGGTAATACAGATTATTACCCCCTGCACTCCACCACTGGGAGGTAATACAGATTATTACCCCCTGCACTCCACCACTGGGAGGTAATACAGATTATTACCCCACCACTTGCAGGTAATTCAGATTATTACCCCCTGCACTCCACCACTGGGAGGTAATACAGATTATAACCCCCCACTCCACCACTGGGAGGTAATACAGATTATTACCCCCCACTGGGAGGTAATTCAGATTATTACCCCCCACTTGCAGGTAATACAGAGTATTACCCCCCACTTGCAGGTAATGCAGATTATTACCCCCCCCACTGGGAGGTAATACAGATTATTACCCCCCTGCACTCCACCGCTGGGAGGTAATACAGATTATTACCCCCCACACTCCACCACTGGGAGGTAATTCAGATTATTACCCCCCACTTGCAGGTACTGCAGATTATTACCCCCACTTGCAGGTAATGCAGATTATTACCCCCCACTGGGAGGTAATACAGATTATTACCCCCTGCACTCCACCGCTGGGAGGTAATACAGATTATTACCCCCCGCACTCCACCACTTGAGGTAATGCAGATTATTACCCCCCACTTGCAGGTAATACAGATTATTACCCCCACTTGCAGGTAACTCCACCACTTGGAGGTAATACAGATTATTACCCCCCACTTGCAGGTAATACAGATTATTACCCCCACTTGCAGGTAATACAGATTATTACCCCACACTTGCAGGTAATACAGATTATTACCCCCTGCACTCCACCACTGGGAGGTAATACAGATTATTACCCCCCCCCACCACTGGGAGGTAATACAGATTATTACCCCCCACTCCACCACTGGGAGGTAATACAGATTATTACCCCCTGCACCCCCCACCACTACTGGGAGGTAATACAGATTATTACCCCCTACACTCCACCACTGGGAGGTAATACAGATTATTACCCCCTACACTCCACCACTGGGAGGTAATACAGATTATTACCCCCTGCACCCCCACTCCACTACTGGGAGGTCATACAGATTATTACCCCCTACACTCCACCACTGGGAGGTAATACAGATTATTACCCCCTACACTCCACCACTGGGAGGTAATACAGATTATTACCCCCTACACTCCACCACTGGGAGGTAATACAGATTATTACCCCCTGCACTCCACCACTGGGAGGTAATACAGATTATTACCCCCCTGCACTCCACCACTGGGAGGTAATACAGATTATTACCCCACCACTTGCAGGTAATTCAGATTATTACCCCCTGCACTCCACCACTGGGAGGTAATACAGATTATAACCCCCCACTCCACCACTGGGAGGTAATACAGATTATTACCCCCCACTGGGAGGTAATTCAGATTATTACCCCCACTTGCAGGTACTGCAGAGTATTACCCCCCCCACTTGCAGGTAATGCAGATTATTACCCCCCACTGGGAGGTAATACAGATTATTACCCCCTGCACTCCACCGCTGGGAGGTAATACAGATTATTACCCCCCGCACTCCACCACTTGGAGGTAATACAGATTATTACCCCTCCCCCCACTTGCAGGTAATACAGATTATTACCCCCTGCACTCCACCACTGGGAGGTAATACAGATTATTACCCCCCCACACTCCACCACTGGGAGGTAATTCAGATTATTACCCCCCACTTTGCAGGTACTGCAGATTATTACCCCCCCACTTGCAGGTAATGCAGATTATTCCCCCACTGGGAGGTAATACAGATTATTACCCCCTGCACTCCACCGCTGGGAGGTAATACAGATTATTACCCCCCGCACTCCACCACTTGGAGGTAATACAGATTATTACCCCTCCCCCCACTTGCAGGTAATACAGATTATTACCCCCCCTGCACTCCACCACTTGGAGGTAATACAGATTATTACCCCCCACTTGCAGGTAATTCAGATTATTACCCCCCACTTGCAGGTAATACAGATTATTACCCCCCACACTTGCAGGTAATACAGATTATTACCCCCTGCACTCCACCACTGGGAGGTAATACAGATTATTACACCCCCCACTCCACCACTGGGAGGTAATACAGATTATTACCACCCCCCACTTGCAGGTAATACAGATTATTACCCCCTGCACTCCACCGCTGGGAGGTAATACAGATTATTAACCCCCTGCACTCCACCACTGGGAGGTAATACAGATTATTACCCCCCGCACTCCACCACTTGGAGGTAATACAGATTATTACCCCCCCCCACTTGCAGGTAATACAGATTATTACCCCCTGCACTCCACCACTGGGAGGTAATACAGATTATTACCCCCCACACTCCACCACTGGGAGGTAATTCAGATTATTACCCCCCACTTGCAGGTACTGCAGATTATTACCCCCACTTGCAGGTAATGCAGATTATTACCCCCCACTGGGAGGTAATACAGATTATTACCCCCTGCACTCCACCGCTGGGAGGTAATACAGATTATTACCCCCCGCACTCCACCACTTGGAGGTAATACAGATTATTACCCCTCCCCCCACTTGCAGGTAATACAGATTATTACCCCCTGCACTCCACCACTTGGAGGTAATACAGATTATTACCCCCCCCCACTTGCAGGTAATTCAGATTATTACCCCCACTTGCAGGTAATACAGATTATTACCCCCCACACTTGCAGGTAATACAGATTATTACCCCCCTGCACTCCACCACTGGGAGGTAATACAGATTATTACCCCCCACTCCACCACTGGGAGGTAATACAGATTATTACCCCCCTGCACCCCCCCACTCCACTACTGGGAGGTCATACAGATTATTACCACCCCCCACTCCACTACTGGGAGGTCATACAGATTATTACCCCCCTACACTCCACCACTGGGAGGTAATACAGATTATTACCCCCTACACTCCACCACTGGGAGGTAATACAGATTATTACCCCCCTGCACTCCACCACTGGGAGGTAATAAGATTATTACCCCCTGCACTCCACCACTGGGAGGTAATACAGATTATTACCCCCCTGCACTCCACCACTGGGAGGTAATACAGATTATTACCCCCCTGCACTCCACCACTGGGAGGTAATACAGATTATTACCCCACCACTTGCAGGTAATTCAGATTATTACCCCCTGCACTCCACCACTGGGAGGTAATACAGATTATAACCCCCCACTCCACCACTGGGAGGTAATACAGATTATTACCCCCCACTGGGAGGTAATTCAGATTATTACCCCCCACTTGCAGGTACTGCAGAGTATTACCCCCACTTGCAGGTAATGCAGATTATTACCCCCCACTGGGAGGTAATACAGATTATTACCCCCTGCACTCCACCGCTGGGAGGTAATACAGATTATTACCCCCCGCACTCCACCACTTGGAGGTAATACAGATTATTACCCCTCCCCCCACTTGCAGGTAATACAGATTATTACCCCCTGCACTCCACCACTGGGAGGTAATACAGATTATTACCCCCCACACTCCACCACTGGGAGGTAATTCAGATTATTACCCCCACTTGCAGGTACTGCAGATTATTACCCCCCACTTGCAGGTAATGCAGATTATTACCCCCCACTGGGAGGTAATACAGATTATTACCCCCTGCACTCCACCGCTGGGAGGTAATACAGATTATTACCCCTCCCCCCACTTGCAGGTAATACAGATTATTACCCCCCTGCACTCCACCACTTGGAGGTAATACAGATTATTACCCCCCCACTTGCAGGTAATTCAGATTATTACCCCCCACTTGCAGGTAATACAGATTATTACCCCCACACTTGCAGGTAATACAGATTATTACCCCCTGCACTCCACCACTGGGAGGTAATACAGATTATTACCCCCCCCACTCCACCACTGGGAGGTAATACAGATTATTACCACCCCCCACTTGCAGGTAATACAGATTATTACCCCCTGCACTCCACCGCTGGGAGGTAATACAGATTATTAACCCCCTGCACTCCACCACTGGGAGGTAATACAGATTATTACCCCCTGCACTCCACCACTGGGAGGTAATACAGATTATTACCCCCCACTCCACCACTGGGAGGTAATACAGATTATTACCCCCTGCACTCCACCGCTGGGAGGTAATACAGATTATTACCCCCCTGCACCCCCCACTCCACTACTGGGAGGTCATACAGATTATTACCCCCTACACTCCACCACTGGGAGGTAATACAGATTATTACCCCCTACACTCCACCACTGGGAGGTAATACAGATTATTACCCCCTACACTCCACCACTGGGAGGTAATACAGATTATTACCCCCCTGCACTCCACCACTGGGAGGTAATACAGATTATTACCCCCCTGCACTCCACCACTGGGAGGTAATACAGATTATTACCCCCCACTCCACCACTGGGAGGTAATACAGATTATTACCCCCCCACTTGCAGGTAATACAGATTAATACCCCCTGCACTCCACCACTGGGAGGTAATATAGATTATTACCCCCTGCACTCCACCACTGGGAGGTAATACAGATTATTACCCCCTGCACTCCACCACTGGGAGGTAATACAGATTATTACCCCCCACTCCACCACTGGGAGGTAATACAGATTATTACCCCCTGCACTCCACCGCTGGGAGGTAATACAGATTATTACCCCCTGCACCCCCACTCCACTACTGGGAGGTCATACAGATTATTACCCCCTACACTCCACCACTGGGAGGTAATACAGATTAT
The DNA here is from genome assembly GCF_034236695.1 of Oncorhynchus nerka. Lineage (NCBI taxonomy): Eukaryota > Metazoa > Chordata > Actinopteri > Salmoniformes > Salmonidae > Oncorhynchus > Oncorhynchus nerka. The sequence continues at coordinate 72,865 of NW_027039990.1, forward strand.
TACCCCCTACACTCCACCACTGGGAGGTAATACAGATTATTACCCCCTACACTCCACCACTGGGAGGTAATACAGATTATTACCCCCCTGCACTCCACCACTGGGAGGTAATACAGATTATTACCCCCTGCACTCCACCGCCCACAGATTATTACCCCCCACTCCACCACTGGAGGTCATACAGATTATTACCCCCTCCCCCCACTTGCAGGTAATACAGATTATTACCCCCTGCACTCCACCACTTGGAGGTAATACAGATTATTACCCCCCCCACTTGCAGGTAATTCAGATTATTACCCCCACTTGCAGGTAATACAGATTATTACCCCCCACACTTGCAGGTAATACAGATTATTACCCCCTGCACTCCACCACTGGGAGGTAATACAGATTATTACACCCCCCCCACTCCACCACTGGGAGGTAATACAGATTATTACCACCCCCCACTTGCAGGTAATACAGATTATTACCCCCTGCACTCCACCGCTGGGAGGTAATACAGATTATTAACCCCCTGCACTCCACCACTGGGAGGTAATACAGATTATTACCCCCCTGCACTCCACCACTGGGAGGTAATACAGATTATTACCCCCCACTCCACCACTGGGAGGTAATACAGATTATTACCCCCTGCACTCCACCACTGGGAGGTAATACAGATTATTACCCCCCTGCACCCCCACTCCACTACTGGGAGGTCATACAGATTATTACCCCCTACACTCCACCACTGGGAGGTAATACAGATTATTACCCCCCACTCCACCACTGGGAGGTAATACAGATTATTACCCCCTACACTCCACCACTGGGAGGTAATACAGATTATTACCCCCCTGCACTCCACCACTGGGAGGTAATACAGATTATTACCCCCCTGCACTCCACCACTGGGAGGTAATACAGATTATTACCCCCCCCACTCCACCACTGGGAGGTAATACAGATTATTACCCCCCACTTGCAGGTAATACAGATTAATACCCCCTGAACTCCACCACTGGGAGGTCATACAGATTATTACCCCCTGCACTCCACCGCTGGGAGGTATGCAGATTATTACCCCCCCTCACTCCACCACTGGGAGGTAATACAGATTATTACCCCCCACTTGCAGGTAATACAGATTATGACCCCCCTGCACTCCACCACTGGGGGTAATACAGATTATTACCCCCCCCCCCACTCCACCACTGGGAGGTAATTCAGATTATTACCCCCCCCCCCCCTGCAGGTAATACAGATTATTACCCCCCACTCCACCACTGGGAGGTAATACAGATTATTACCCCCCACTTGCAGGTAATACAGATTATTACCCCCCTGCACTCCACCACTGGGAGGTAATACAGATTATTACCCCCCACTCCACCACTGGGAGGTAATACAGATTATTACCCCCTGCACTCCACTACTGGGAGGTAATGCAGATTATTACCCCCTGCACTCCACCACTGGGAGGTAATTCAGATTATTACACCCCCACTTGCAGGTAATACAGATTATTACCCCCTGAACTCCACCACTGGGAGGTCATACAGATTATTACCCCCCCCCACACCACCACTGGGAGGTAATACAGATTATTAATACTTGCAGGTAATACAGATTATTACCCCCTGCACTCCACCACTGGGAGGTAATACAGATTATTACCCCCCTGCACTCCACCACTGGGAGGTAATACAGATTATTACCCCCCACTTGCAGGTAATACAGATTACCCCCCTGCACTCCACCACTGGGAGGTAATACAGATTATTACCCCCTGCACTCCACCACTGGGAGGTAATTCAGATTATTACCCCCCACTTGCAGGTACTGCAGATTATTACCCCCACTTGCAGGTAATGCAGATTATTACCCCCCACTGGGAGGTAATACAGATTATTACCCCCTGCACTCCACCGCTGGGAGGTAATACAGATTATTACCCCCCCCCCGCACTCCACCATTTGGAGGTAATACAGATTATTAACCCCCTGCACTCCACTACTGGGAGGTAATACAGATTATTATCCCCCCGCACTCCACCACTTGGAGGTAATACAGATTATTACCCCCCACTTGCAGGTAATTCAGATTATTACCCCCTGCACTCCACCACAGGGAGGTAATACAGATTATTAACCCCCTGCACTCCACTACTGGGAGGTAATACAGATTATTACCCCCCCACTCCACCACTGGGAGGTAATACAGATTATTACCCCCTGCACTCCACCGCTGGGAGGTAATGCAGATTATTACCCCCTGCACTCCACCACTGGGAGGTAATACAGATTATTAACCCCCTGCACTCCACTACTGGGAGGTAATACAGATTATTATCCCCCCGCACTCCACCACTTGGAGGTAATACAGATTATTACCCCCTGCACTCCACCGCTGGGAGGTAATACAGATTATTACCCCCTGCACCCCCACTCCACTACTGGGAGGTCATACAGATTATTACCCCCTACACTCCACCACTGGGAGGTAATACAGATTATTACCCCCTGCACTCCACCGCTGGGAGGTAATACAGATTATTACCCCCCTGCCCCCCACTCCACTACTGGGAGGTCATACAGATTATTACCCCCTACACTCCACCACTGGGAGGTAATACAGATTATTACCCCCTGCACTCCACCACTGGGAGGTAATACAGATTATTACCCCCCACTGGGAGGTAATACAGATTATTACCCCCCACACTTGCAGGTAATTCAGATTATTACCCCCCTGCACTCCACCACTGGGAGGTAATACAGATTATAACCCCCCCACTCCACCACTGGGAGGTAATACAGATTATTACCCCCCCACTTGCAGCTAATACAGATTAATACCCCCTGCACTCCACCACTGGGAGGTAATACAGATTATTACCCCCTGCACTCCACCGCTGGGAGGTAATGCAGATTATTACCCCCTGCACTCCACCACTGGGAGGTAATACAGATTATTACCCCCTCACTCCACCACTGGGAGGTAATTCAGATTATTACCCCCCATTTGCAGGTAATACAGATTATGACCCCCCTGCACTCCACCACTGGGAGGTAATACAGATTATTACCCCCCCACTCCACCACTGGGAGGTAATACAGATTATTAACCCCCACTCCACCACTGGGAGGTAATTCAGATTATTACCCCCCACTTGCAGGTAATGCAGATTATTACCCCCTGCACTCCACCACTGGGAGGTAATACAGATTATTACCCCCCACTCCACCACTGGGAGGTAATACAGATTATTACCCCCTGCACTTCACTACTGGGAGGTAATGCAGATTATTACCCCCTGCACTCCACCACTGGGAGGTAATTCAGATTATTACCCCCTGCACTCCACCATTGGGAGGTAATGCAGATTATTACCCCCCTGCACTCCACCACTGGGAGGTCATTCAGATTATTACCCCCCTGCCCTCCACCACTGAGAGGTAATACAGATTATTACCCCCCTGGAGGTAATACAGATGATTACCGCCCCCACCACTGGGAGGTAATACAGATTATTACCCCCCCCACTTGCAGGTAATACAGATTATTAACCCCCCCACCACTTGCAGGTAATACAGATTATTACCCCCCCCCACACACTTGCAGGTAATACAGATTATTACCCCCTGCACTCCACCACTGGGAGGTAATACAAATTATTACCCCCTGCACTCCACCACTGGGAGGTAATTCAGATTATTACACCCCCACTTGCAGGTAATACAGATTATTACCCCCTGAACTCCACCACTGGGAGGTCATACAGATTATTACCCCGCCCCCCACACCACCACTGGGAGGTAATACAGATTATTACCCCCCCACTTGCAGGTAATACAGATTATTACCCCCTGCACTCCACCACTGGGAGGTAATACAGATTATTACCCCCCACTCCACCACTGGGAGGTAATACAGATTATTACCCCCACTGGGAGGTAATACAGATTATTACCCCCCACTTGCAGGTACTGCAGATTATTACCCCCACTTGCAGGTAATGCAGATTATTACCCCCCCACTGGGAGGTAATACAGATTATTACCCCCTGCACTCCACCGCTGGGAGGTAATACAGATTATTACCCCCCGCACTCCACCATTTGGAGGTAATACAGATTATTAACCCCCTGCACTCCACTACTGGGAGGTAATACAGATTATTATCCCCCGCACTCCACCACTTGGAGGTAATACAGATTATTACCCCCCCACTTGCAGGTAATTCAGATTATTACCCCCTGCACTCCACCACTGGGAGGTAATACAGATTATTAACCCCCCTGCACTCCACTACTGGGAGGTAATACAGATTATTACCCCCCACTCCACCACTGGGAGGTAATACAGATTATTACCCCCCTGCACTCCACCGCTGGGAGGTAATGCAGATTATTACCCCCCTGCACTCCACCACTGGGAGGTAATACAGATTATTAACCCCCCTGCACTCCACTACTGGGAGGTAATACAGATTATTATCCCCCCCGCACTCCACCACTTGGAGGTAATACAGATTATACCCCCCTGCACTCCACCGCTGGGAGGTAATACAGATTATTACCCCCTGCACCCCCCCACTCCACTACTGGGAGGTAATACAGATTATTACCCCCTACACTCCACCACTGGGAGGTAATACAGATTATTACCCCCTGCACTCCACCGCTGGGAGGTAATACAGATTATTACCCCCTGCACTCCACCACTGGGAGGTAATACAGATTATTACCCCCTACACTCCACCACTGGGAGGTAATACAGATTATTACCCCCCTCTCCACCACTGGGAGGTAATACAGATTATTAATGCAGGTAATTCAGATTATTACCCCCTGCACTCCACCACTGGGAGGTAATACAGATTATAACCCCCCACTCCACCACTGGGAGGTAATACAGATTATTACCCCCCACTTGCAGCTAATACAGATTAATACCCCCCTGCACTCCACCACTGGGAGGTAATACAGATTATTACCCCCTGCACTCCACCGCTGGGAGGTAATGCAGATTATTACCCCCTGCACTCCACCACTGGGAGGTAATACAGATTATTACCCCCTCACTCCACCACTGGGAGGTAATTCAGATTATTACCCCCCATTTGCAGGTAATACAGATTATGACCCCCTGCACTCCACCACTGGGAGGTAATACAGATTATTACCCCCCCCAATCCACCACTGGGAGGTAATACAGATTATTAACCCCCACTCCACCACTGGGAGGTAATTCAGATTATTACCCCCCACTTGCAGGTAATGCAGATTATTACCCCCTGCACTCCACCACTGGGAGGTAATACAGATTATTACCCCCCACTCCACCACTGGGAGGTAATACAGATTATTACCCCCCCTGCACTTCACTACTGGGAGGTAATGCAGATTATTACCCCCCCACTCCACCACTGGGAGGTAATACAGATTATTACCCCCCCTGCACTTCACTACTGGGAGGTAATGCAGATTATTACCCCCCCTGCACTCCACCACTGGGAGGTAATGCAGATTATTACCCCCCTGCACTCCACCACTGGGAGGTAATTCAGATTATTACCCCCCTGCACTCCACCATTGGGAGGTAATGCAGATTATTACCCCCCTGCACTCCACCACTGGGAGGTCATTCAGATTATTACCCCCTGCACTCCACCACTGGGAGGTAATTCAGATTATTACCCCCCTGCCCTCCACCACTGAGAGGTAATACAGATTATTACCCCCCTGAACTCCACCACTGGGAGGTAATACAGATGATTACCGCCCCCCACCACTGGGAGGTAATACAGATTATTACCCCCCCCACTTGCAGGTAATACAGATTATTAACCCCCCACCCCACCACTTGCAGGTAATACAGATTATTACCCCCCCCCACACACTTGCAGGTAATACAGATTATTACCCCCTGCACTCCACCACTGGGAGGTAATACAAATTATTACCCCCTGCACTCCACCACTGGGAGGTAATACAGATTATTACCCCCTGGGAGGCCCTCCACCACTGGGAGGTAATACAGATTATTACTCCACCTCCACCACTGGGAGGTAATACAGATTATTACCCCCCACCCTGCACTCCACCACTGGGAGGTAATACAGATTATTACCCCCCCCCCTGCACTCCACCACTGGGAGGTAATACAGATTATTTACCCCCTCCCCCTGCACTCCACCACTGGGAGGTAATACAGATTACCCCCCCCCCCCCTCCACCCTGCACTCCACCACTGGGAGGTAATACAGATTATTACCCCCCCCTGCAGGTAATACAGATTATTACCCCCCTGCACTCCACCGCTGGGAGGTAATACAGATTACCCCCTCCCCCGCTGCACTCCACCACTGGGAGGTAATACAGATTATTACCCCCTCCACCCTGCACTCCACCACTGGGAGGTAATACAGATTATTACGCCCCCTGCCCTGCACTCCACCACTGGGAGGTAATACAGATTATTACCCCCTGCCCTCCACCACTGGGAGGTAATACAGATTATTACCCCCCTCCCTGCACTCCACCACTGGGAGGTAATACAGATTATTACCCCCCTGCCCTGCACTCCACCACTGGGAGGTAATACAGATTATTACCCCCCTGCCCCCTCCACCACTGGGAGGTAATACAGATTATTACCCCCTGCCCTCCACCACTGGGAGGTAATACAGATTATTATCCCCCTGCACTCCACCACTGGGAGGTAATACAGATTATTACCCCCCCCGCACTCCACCACTGGGACGTAATACAGATTATTACCCCCCCTGCACTCCACCACTGGGAGGTAATACAGATTATTACCCCCACCTGCCCTCCACCACTGGGAGGTAATACAGATTATTACCCCCCCCTCCACCCTGCACTCCACCACTGGGAGGTAATACAGATTATTACCCCCCCCACCACTAGGAGGTAATACAGATTATTACCCCCCCCACTCCACCACTGGGAGGTAATACAGATTATTACCCCCCCACTCCACCACTGGGAGGTAATACAGATTATTACCCCCTCCACTCCACCACTGAGAGGTAATACAGATTATTACCCCCCTGAACTCCACCACTGGGAGGTAATTCAGATTATTACCCACCACCCCACCACTGGGAGGTAATAGATGATTACCGCCCCCCACCACTGGGAGGTAATACAGATTATTACCCCCCGCCCCCACACCACTGGGAGGTAATACAGATTATTACCCCCCCCTGATTATTACCCCCCCCCTCCACCACTGGGAGGTAATACAGATTATTACCCCCTCCCACCCTGCCCTCCACCACTGGGAGGTAATACAGATTATTACCCCCCTGCACTCCACCACTGGGAGGTAATACAGATTATTACCCCCCACACACTTGCAGGTAATACAGATTATTACCCCCTGCACTCCACCACTGGGAGGTAATACAGATTATTACCCCCCTGCACTCCACCACTGGGAGGTAATACAGATTATTACCCCCACCTGCCCTCCACCACTGGGAGGTAATACAGATTATTACCCCCTCCACCCTGCACTCCACCACTGGGAGGTAATACAGATTATTACCCCCTCCACCCTGCACTCCACCACTGGGAGGTAATACAGATTATTACCCCCCCCACCACTGGGAGGTAATACAGATTATTACCCCCCACTCCACCACTGGGAGGTAATACAGATTACCCCCCCCCCACTCCACCACTGAGAGGTAATACAGATTATTACCCCCCTGAACTCCACCACTGGGAGGTAATACAGATTATTACCCCCACTCCACCACTGAGAGGTAATACAGATTATTACCCCCTGAACTCCACCACTGAGAGGTAATACAGATTATTACCCCCACTCCACCACTGAGAGGTAATACAGATTATTACCCCCTGCACTCAACCACTGGGAGGTAATACAGATTATTACCCCCCACCCTGCACTCCACCACTGGGAGGTAATACAGATTATTAACCCCCCTGCACCCCACTACTGGGAGGTAATACAGATTATTACCCCCACTGAGAGGTAATACAGATTATTACCCCCCCCTGCACTCCACTACTGGGAGGTAATTCAGATTATTACCCCCCACTTGCAGGTAATACAGATTATTACCCCCCACACTTGCAGGTAATACAGATTATTACCCCCCTGCACTCCACCACTGGGAGGTAATACAGATTATTACCCCCCTGCACTCCACCACTGGGAGGTAATACAGATTATTACCCCCCCCCCACCCTGCACTCCACCACTGGGAGGTAATACAGATTATTACCCCCCTCTGCACTCCACTACTGGGAGGTAATACAGATTATTACCCCCCCCACTGAGAGGTAATACAGATTATTACCCCCTGCACTCCACCACTGGGAGGTAATACAGATTATTACCCCCCCTGCACTCCACCACTGGGAGGTAATACAGATTATTACCCCCCCCTGCACTCCACCACTGGGAGGTAATACAGATTATACTCTAGCCTCCACTGGCTATCTGGCTCCACTCTAGCCTCCACCGGCTATCTGGCCAACATGCTCCACTCTAGCCGCCACCGGCTTTCTGGCCAACAGGCCAGAACAGACAAACAGGAACTTGGTGTAACTCTGCAGTTTCACCCTCATCAGGTGACGGGAGAGACGGCCGTACCTACGCCAGAACTATAGGAGGAGGAGGAGGAGGGAGGGGATGAGGAGGAGGAGGAGGGAGGGGATGAGGATGGACAGAGTGAAGAGAAGGGGATAAAGAAGTTGGATGACGCATCACTATTCTTCACACACACTCTAGTCTCCACCGGCTATCTGGCCAACAGGCTCCACTCTAGCCTCCACCGGCTATCTGGCTCCACTCTAGCCTCCACCGGCTATCTGGCTCCACTCTAGCCTCCACCGGCTATCTGGCTCCACTCTAGCCTCCACCGGCTATCTGGCTCCACTCTAGCCTCCACCGGCTATCTGGCCAACAGGTTCCACTCTAGTCTCCACTGGCTACCTGGCCAACAGGCTCCACTCTATTCAGTATCTTCTGCTGATGTGTGCCTGGTAGCGCTAATCTACTCTTTTCCTTTCAGCAGGTTAATACCTGCCTGGAGCCCCAACAAAATATCTATCTTTAAACCCCTTTAATTACTAGGGCCCCACCTTTGGAACTGTGGTTTTCCTAGACATGGCTACTATCTTGTGATCATTTCATCTGATGGATCTGGATACTGCTTTAAACCCAATTTCTGCAGTATTAGTAAAGATATGATCAAACCATGTTGATGATTTCATTCCTCTACTGTTTGTCACTACCCTGGTAGGTTGATTGATAACCTGAACCAGGATGACGGCACTGGTTACAGTTTGAAGCTTTTGCTTGAGTGGGCAGCCTGATCACAGCTTAACTCCAGTATTAGTTAATGAATTAAAACAGGCCAAATTGAAGTTTCTGGAGTTTTGTTTTCCTGTTCTAGAGTCTTGTAAAGATAGCTTGACTGGTACAGGCAATGTAAAATCCATAATGTTTTTAGGAAAAGGTTTTTTAAAACAAGCACCTTACATCAGATCATCTTGAAACTTTCTCTCTAAAGCTAACTTTCATCAAGGTTTTATATGGTCTATTGGTTTCTCTCTAAAGCGAACTTTCATCAAGGTTTTATATGGTATTATACAGTGCATTCACCACTAATACTACGAATCCCATAATGCTCTGCTGTTTTCGCGCGCCAATCAGGACAGGACCCAGAAACGCTCTCTCCTCTGTGACAGTAGTCATAGCAACATAGACGCTACAACTGTCAGCGAGCTAACCCTTCCCAAAAATGGCGAAAAGAAAGGCAGAAAACAGGAGCTTTCTGGACAAGTGGGAGGCAGAATATCTGTTTACATATGTAAAAGACAAACCTGTTTGTCTTGTTTGTGGAGTCAACGTGGCTGTAAGTAAGGAGTACAACATTAGACGACACTAGGAAACGAAACACCATGACAAATACAAGGACCTGGACATGACTCAAAGGAGCCAGAAAGTAGAGGAGATGAAAAGAAGTTTGGTTTCACAACAGAATATGTTTAAAAAAGCCACATCACAAAGCGAGGCTGCTGTAAAGGCTAGTTATATAGTGGCAGCAGAGATCGCAAAATCAGCCCGGCCCTTTAATGAGGGAGAGTTCATGAAAAAGTGCATGATGAAGGTTTGTGACCTCGTATGCCCAGAGAAAAAACAAGCATTTTCAAACGTGAGCCTGAGCAGGAACACAGTAGCTGATCGCACATGTGATCTTGCCACCAATCTGTATGACCAGCTGATGGAAAAGGGAAAAGATTTTGTTGCGTTCTCCCTCGCTGTGGATGAGAGCTGTGACGCATCTGATACTGCTCAGCTGTCAGTCTTCATCCGTGGAGTGGACTCAAATCTGTGTGTTACGGAGGAGCTATTAGGATTCAAATCAATGCATGGCACAACCACAAGAAAGGAAATCTTTGAGGAGGTTTCCAAATGTGTAACTGAAATAAAGCTGCCGTGGGATAAACTCGTTGGATTAACGACAGATGGTGCGCCAGCGATGTGCGGTAAAAAGAGTGGACTGGTGGGCATGGTTCGGGAGAAGATGCGGGAAGAGAACTGTGCAGGTGAGCTAACTGTTTACCACTGCATCATACATCAGGAAGCACGGTGTGCCAAAGCCCTAAAGATGGAACATGTTATGACCACAGTAACACAGGTAGTTAACTTTATAAGAGCCAAAGGTCTAAATCACCGCCAGTTTAAATCTTTTCTGGAGGAGTGTGGTTCGGAATACGCAGACGTGCCGTATCACACAGAGGTGAGATGGCTAAGCAGAGGAAAAGTACTGAACAGATGTTTCGAAATATGTCAATTCCTGGAAACCAAAGGGAAGGATACAGCAGAGCTCCGGGAGCAAAAGTTCCTGTGTGAGCTGGCCTTTCTCTGTGACATCTCGAGCCATCTCGATGCGCTGAACCTGCAGCTTCAGGGGCGGGGGCGCATCATCACAGACATGTACGCTGCAGTGAGGGCCTTCAAAACTAAACTGTGCCTGTGGGAGAATCAGATGCTGCAAGGAAACCCTTGCCATTTTCCCTGCTGCCAATCCATAAAAGCGCAGATCTCTACCGCCGTGTTCCCATGCGCACAGTTTGCTGAAAAACTCAGTGTTCTCGCCGCTGAGTTTAGCCGGAGATTTTCCGACTTCGATGCCCAGAAATGCAAGTTTGAACTGCTTAGTAATCCCTTCGCAGTTGATGTGGAAAATGCACCAACCAACATCCAAATGGAGCTGATTGAACTCCAGTGCAACGACACGCTGAAGTCAAAGTATGATGCTGTGGGCGCCGCACAGTTTCCACGGTTCATCCCTGACACAATGCCTCAGCTCCGCACCCAAGCTGCTCAGATGCTCTCCATGTTCGGCAGCACTTATCTATGCGAGCAACTTTTCTCCTCGATGAAGATGACCAAAACAACTCACAGGAGACGTCTGACTGATGAACATCTTCGCTCGATACTGAGGATTTCTTCAGCTCAGAGCTTGAGCCCAGACATTGATGAACTAGCATCCAAGAAGAGATGCCAGGTATCTGGCTTGGGCACATCAGATTAGACCAGTGTGCAATAATTAACGTTTTCTTTATGCACTTTTTCTTGCTACAAGGCATGGGCTTGAATGGTTGATTGATTTATTATCATTTTATTTGTCAAATTATTAGCCAGTGGAAAAAGTTTATTTTGGTATTTAAATCAGAAGGCTGCAAATAGAAAAGAGGCATACAATTTTTATTTAAATTTTATTTATTTAATAAATGAATGCCATTGATGTGTTTTTTCATTTGAAATTCGATTTTGCATGTCTCCACTATTAAATTATATATTGTATGGTAATAAGCGATGCTTGTTCCATATTCAATGTTAAAGCAAAACTTGTTTGGGTCCATATTAAAAGGTTAATTTGTTCAATGTTGGCCCGTGACTTTGTTCAGGTTTTACATTTTGGCCCACTGGGTATTTGAGTTTGACACCCCTGGTCTATTGGTTTCTCTCTAAATCTAACTTTCATCAAGGTTTTATATGGTCTATTGGTTTCTCTCTTTTCACTGGCAGTATCATTTTTCAGTGTTATGATATTCATAACATCCATATACACCAGTCTTCTTGTCAACTAACAGAACTCGGCTGGTTGTCCTGGTAACAGATACCAGTGGACAGGTCTGTTGTATTTGTTCAAACTAAACTACAGCACTTACTTTGATGTGTCAAATTGGATCCTTTCATCTCTTCTCCTCCTCTCACAGTTCCACTCAGCCCTGTTGTTTTCCTGCAGTCCACCAGCAGCACAGACAACCTCTTCATACCCAGCAGTAAGGTGCTACCGGGAGAGGCACGACACGGGGACTCCGGGAGGGAGGAAGGGCTAGCGTTGTCCTGGTAACCATAAAGAGGGGACACAGACACATAGCATTATGGATGCTGATGTCACTGTTGACATAAAGTGCTTTACAGAAACCCAGCCCAGACCCTAAGAGCAAGCTGTATGCTAGACCAGACCAAGCTGTACCATCTGGTGTTCTGATCTGGAGAGACTCTTCTCTGCCTTGTCAGCATCAGGAGGTTGTTGAGGCTCCCCAGAGGATCCATGATAGTCATGTCTCTCTCCTGTGTGAACGAGAACATCAAACAGGTGGTAAACTTATGATCTACTATTACAATCACAAAGGGTCTTACAAGAGGCATTAATATCTCTAAACGGGGCCTAAAATGCAAATGTTAAAGGGTTGTTCCACGAAATGGGTGCCTGTTGCATCCCTTTGATATTTAAGTAGAAATGATGCACCAATATTGAATTTTAAAAGTATGTTATATTAGATGAGGTGCACTTTAATATAGACCATAAATCTAATTTAAAAGACCCCGAAATATCATATTCTATATCATATACTGAACATCATATTCAAGTGTAGAACTTCAGAACTTCAGTAGAATGCCCCTTAAAAAAACCACATTCAATAACTGCATAGTTTGTGCCCCTGTTTTTAAGACAGTACTCACTGGTGTTAATCTGATATTCTGTCTCCTCCTCTTTCACTCCCAAAACGTCTTCCTCCTTCACCTTCACCTCTTCCTCACTGAAAGGTTCTTTCTCTTCTTTCACTATAACAACCTCCTCTTCCTCCTTTTTCATTCTGAAAGATTCTTCCTCTCCTTTCACTGTAATATCCTGCTCTTCTTCTTCTTCTTTCACGACAATGTTCATCGCCAGAGCTTCTTTCTCCATAGAGCAGACCTCTTCTTTAGCAGGGGATGAGTAGTTTAGTGAGCTCATGGTCAGTGATATTAGCTAGCTAGCTAGCTAGCTAGCATTAGCGACTAGCCTAGTGCTAGGCTCAGCAACAATCTTTAACAAGTTTGCAAATTGAACATGCAAATTAGGTTAAAGTTAACCAGTTAATACGTCAACTGAACTGCGTTTACAACACTGAGATTACATAATGTACATTAACATGGTCTAAAGCGTCAATCTTCCAGTTTTATGTTGGCTAGCAGGCTACCGAGGTGGTTGAAAGAGAAGCCGTGTTGTTCCTGAAGAAGCGTCCGTCCAGTCCATTATACGTCACGCTAGAAGCATCACCTGAAAAACGCCATCTGCTGGCTGGAGTGGGTAACGCAGCTTGGAAACAATAGTTACTACACCTTTTTGTATTGGAAAGAACGTCATAATAATTTAACAATAAGCTGATATATCTTCTCTTACGTCTTACAAATAATAAGTTCCTGTTCACAGACGTAGAAGCTTAATATGAATATGTAAATAATGAATAAATACTTCTGTGCCGCCATCCTGTCAGAAGGTAACAGACTGTTTTATTACCGTGGGAACGATGGATTATCATTGTGTTCCATGGTGTTTATCGCCCCCTAGTGGAGCTTTCTGGTACTTAGAAAGACTGTACGAAAACAGTAAGTGGAGAATTCGTTCTGCGCGCATAGAAGCAGCGCTACGGTTCAGGTCTTTCAGTGCAGTTATTTCTTGTCACGCTTTCTTGTCACGCTTCAGCCTCGGAAAATATTTATTTGTAAGTTCGATTCAAGCATGTTGCTAGTGATGATAATCTTGTTATTGATAGAATTGCTTACTAATCAATGTTAGTTGGTTGCATTTACTCACACAAATTACCTTGCCAATCATGTATGCCGTCCGCTGTATTCCTTTGCTCGGGCGTCATGTAAACCAATTGTAAAACATACAATATTGAAGTTTTGTTACTGTTTCTAGTGTAATATGCATTGTTATTTTACAGAGGTGGTTGTACATTAGAGTAATTAAATGAGTTAGCCAATTACCATATGAGTAACAATTAGCTATATGGTTTGGCATCATGCCAGATACATGGTACATTGGTACATTGGCACGTGCTTTGGATTTATGCAACTTCAAATGTATAATGTACAGCTACAGTATCTCAATGTGAATTGAATACTAAAGTATATTATTTTCTGTATTTTGTAGTTTCACAACCTAAACATTTTTAATATTAATTCAATATTAATTCAAGAAAAGTCTTGGAAGTTTTATTGAAGACTTAGTTGTTAGCTATCTGTCTAGTTTTGCATGGGAACGCACTTCAAGGGCAGAATAACTTAGATGAATAGGTAGCGTGTTAATACACATTTTCTCTGCTCATTTTTCACATTAGTTTTAATCTAGATGTGACGGTACTATTTCCTTAAAGCCACGCTCTATAAAATACGAATAAACCTGTAAACAACAGAGCAAATGCATCACATGCAAATAGCACTTGATTATCAGAGGGGTGTATTATGATGTCAGAACTACTTGCCCTGCTGGACACAATAGAGCAAATGAATCACATGCAAATAGCACTTGATTATCTGTAGTGCTTTACACTGAGTCTACAAAACATTAAGAACACCTGCTCCTTCCATGACTTAGAAAGACTAGGTGAATCCAGGTGAAAGCTATGATCCCTTACTGATGTCACTAGTTAAATCCACTTCAATCCGTGTAGATGAAGGGGGCAGGTTAAATAAGGATTTTTAAGCCTTGAGACAATTGAGGCATAGATTGTGTGTGTGCCATTCAGAGGGTGAATTGGGAAGACAAAATATTGAAGTGTCTTTGAACGGGGTATGGCATTCGGTGCCAGGCACACCGGTTTGTGTTAAGAACTGCAACTCTACAGTTTCCCATGTGTACCAAGACTGGTCCACCACCCAAACAGTAGCAGTCAATGCAGTTTAAGATTTGAGAGAGTGTGCAAAGCTGTATTTGTATTAGTCAGCCCTACTGGGAACAGCTACCAGTGGGCAGATCTATTGTATTTGTTCAAACTAAACTACAGCACTTACTTTGATGTGTCAAATCTGATCCTTTCTTCTCTTCTCCTCCTCTCACAGTTCCTCTCAGCCCCGTTGTTTTCCTGAAGTCCACCAGCAGCACAGAGAACCTCTTCATACCCAGCAGTAAGGTGCTACCGGGAGAGGCACGACACGGGGACTCCGGGAGGGAGGAAGGGCTAGCGTTGTCCTGGTAACCATAAAGAGGAGACACAGACACATACCATTATGGATGCTGATGTCACTGTTGTCATAAAGTGCTTTACAGAAACCCAGCCCAGACTCCGATAGAGCAAGCTGCATGCTAGTCCAGACCAAGCTGTACCATCTGGTGTTCTGATCTGGAGAGACTCTTCTCTTCCTCGTCAGCATCAGGATGTTGTTGAGGCTTCCCAGAGGATCCACGATAGTCATGTCTCTCTCCTATGTGAATGAGAACATCAAACAAACTTGATCTTCTATTACAATCCCAGGGTCTTACAAGAGGCATTAATATGTCTAAAAAGGGCCTAAAATGGCCACTTTAATCATGATTTCCTAAAACATTGTTTGTGATTCAAATGTAAAAGGGTCGTTCCATAAAATGGGTGCCTTTTGCATCCCTTTGTTATAAGTATAAGAATTCAACACATCGAATTTAAAAGTCCCCAAAACATATGTACCAATGGCAGATTGACCCTTTAACAATTCCTACAGTACTGAACAACATATTCAAGTGTAGAACTTCAGTAGAATCCCCCATTTAAAACCACACATTAGTTCAACAACTGCATAGTTTGTGCCCGTTTTTAAGATAGTACTCACTGGTGTTAATCGGTACTTCAGTCTCCTCCTCCTCCTTTTTCACTCCCAAAACGTCTTCCTCCTCCTCTTTAATTGAGACAGCCTCCTCTTCCTCTTTCACTCCAACATGTTCTTCCTCTTCTTTCACTACATTCTCTTCTTCTTTCAATGTTATGGCATCTTCCTCCTTTTTGATTCTGAAAGCTTCTACCTCCTCTTTCACTCTGACAACCTCTTTCCCATCTTCCTCTTTCACTGTGATATCATCCACTTCTTCTTTCAAAGCAATAGCCTCCTCTTCCTCCTTTATCATCCTGAAAACTTCTTCGTCTCCTTTCACCAGAGCTTCTTTCTCCGTTGAGTTTAGTGACCTCATGCTCCGGGAGATTAGCCTAGTTCCGTATCCTGTTAATTAACACATTTGCTAATTTAAGCAAATTGCGTTTAAATGAACTAGTAGATACGTAAACAGAATTATGTTGAAAACACTAAGAGTAATATACACAAGATTGGTCGAAAGCGCTTCAATGTTTCGGTTTTATGTTGGCTAGCAAACCACCGCTTTGGTTGATTCAGAAGCCTTTTCTCGCTGTTGAAGAAGCCTCTTGTTACCGTCCACCAGATTATACGTCACGCAAGAAATATCACCTGAAAGACTCATATCGCCATCTGCTAACATTTAATTGACAACGCCATCTGCTAACATTTAATTGACAACGTTTTTGGGAAAGCTTTTCCATCAACCAGGAGATGGTTGTCATTAGCGTCATTGTTAACAGCTATACATCGCGGTAGACAAATGCGGTAGACTTATCCTCTTCTATTTATAACATTTTTGACATGCGTTTTTCTGGATTTTTGTTGTTGTTATTCTGTCTCTCTGTTCAAATAAACCATTAAAAGTATAGATGGATCATTTCTTTGTCAGTGGGCAAATGTACAAAATCAGCAGGGGATCAAATACTTTTTTCCCTCACTGTATATTATATTATAAAATAAGGATCTGCTGGAGTCTAAGTCAAACCAAGATTCTTTATTTCTGAGCTCAGAGAGAATAACAGAGTTACACAGCGCAGTGTAGACAGTCTGAATTCCTGAAGCATTGAGTGATGAGCACATATCTTTATAGTTTCCTGTTCCTGGGCGGGACTTTATTCAGACAAGGACACAGGTGTAAATTGGTTTGCAACACAGAATGATAGTCCCAAGGAGAGGAGATTATAATAGGACAGTTTCACAAGGTTAGTCACATACTCAGTTATGTGGACACACAAACAATTAACATTTTCCATTACAGAGTCTGAACATTTTCATTTCATTAAATCATCAGTGGGCTACAATGCAAATGTCAAACAATTACATTCAGATAAACACACAGTCAGAGTTTAAAAAATGACCATTTAAAACAAGGAACCTGATCTTCTTTACATTCAATTTGCTACAATGCAAATGTAAACAATGGAGCAAATACATCACATCCAAATATCCCTGTATTATCCCTGTATTATTAGGATTCTTTGTATAAGTACATTTTACATACATTTTCATCTGGTATAAACAAGTAAACACATTGTCAGTCAACAATATAAGACAACGGGAGCACTGTGTATGTTCTCTGATGAATTTTAAGTCAATGTGATGTGAAATATCAATTTACACACTAGGAGAAGTAATTAGGTCAATGGGAAGTGAAATATCAATTTACACACTATAAGTCATTATTCTCTGCTGTGTGGATTCTCACATGATGATTAAGGGACTGTGATGAGCAATATGTCTTCCCACAGTCTGAGCATTGGTAAGGCTTCACCCCTGTGTGCAGTCTCATGTGTTCTTTCAGATGTCCTAAATAGACAAAACTCTTTGCACAGTGGGAGCAGTGGTAAGGTTTCTCCCCTGTGTGTATTCACTGATGAGTTTTCAGGCTTCCTGACTGGCTAAAACTCTTTCCACACTGGGAGCAGTGGTAAGGTTTCTCCCCTGTGTGTATTCGCTCATGAACTTTCAGGTTTCCTATAGAGATTCTGGGAATACCATCTTCCCCCTGGAGCTAGGATAGCAGAGACTCTGCCCATCTTCCCCCTGGAGCTAGGATAGCAGAGACACTGCCCATCTTACCCCTGGAGCTAGGGCAGCAGAGACCCTGTGCATCTTCCCCCTGAAGCTAGGACAGCAGAGACCCTGTCCATCTTCCCCCTGAAGCTAGGACAGCAGAGACCCTGTCCATCTTCCCCTGGAGCTAGGACAGCAGAGACCCTGTCCATCTTCCCCCTGGAGCTAGGACAGCAGAGTCCCTGTCCATCTTCCCCCCTGGAGCTAGGATAGCAGAGTCCCTGTCCATCTTCCCCCTGGAGCTAGGATAGCAGAGACTCTGCCCATCTTCCCCCTGGAGCTAGGACAGCAGAGTCCCTGTCCATCTTCCCCCTGGAGCTAGGACAGCAGAGACCCTGTCCATCTTCCCCCTGGAGCTAGGACAGCAGAGACTGAGCCCATCTTCCCAAAAACATCTGAAACACACCTTCCTCTTCAAAGAGCTAGAACAGCAGAGACCCTGCCCATCTTCCCCCTGGAGCTAGGACAGCAGAGACCCTGCCCATCTTCCCTCTGGAGCTAGAACAGCAGAGACCCTGACCATCTTCCCCCTGGAACTAGGATAGCAGAGACCCTGCCCATCTTCCCCCTGGAACTAGGATAGCAGAGACCCTGCCCATCTTCCCCCTGGAGCTCGGATAGCAGAGACCCTGCCCATCTTCCCCTGGAACTAGGATAGCAGAGACCCTGCCCATCTTCCCCCTGGAACTAGAATAGCAGAGACCCTGTCCATCTTCCCCCTGGAGCTAGAATAGCAGAGACCCTGCCCATCTTCCTCCTGGAGCTAGGACAGCAGAGACCCTGTCCATCTTCCTCCTGGAGCTAGAACAGCAGAGACCCTGTTCATCTTCCTCCTGGAGCTAGAACAGCAGAGTCCCTGCCCATCTTCCCCCTGGAGCTAGAACAGCAGAGACCCTGTCCATCTTCCCACTGGAGCTATGATAGCAGAGACCCTGCCCATCTTCCACCTGGAGCTAGGATAGCAGAGACCCTGCCCATCTTCCCCCTGGAGCTAGTATAGCAGAGTCCCTGTCCATCTCCCCTCTGGAGCTATGATAGCAGAGACCCTGTCCATCTTCCTCCTGGAACTAGAATAGCAGAGACCCTGCCCATCTTCCCCTTGGAGCTAGAACAGCAGAGACCCTGTCCATCTCCCCTCTGGAGCTAGGATAGCAGAGACCCTGTCCATCTCCCCCTGGAGCTAGGACAGCAGAGACCCTGTCCATCTTCCCCCTGAAGCTAGGACAGCAGAGACCCTGCCCATCTTCCCCCTGGAGCTAGGACAGCAGAGTCCCTGTCCATCTTCCCCCTGGAGCTAGAATAGCAGAGACCCTGCCAATCTTCCCCCTGGAGCTAGGATATCAGAGACCCTGCCCATCTTCCTCCTGGAGCTAGGATAGCAGAGACCCTGTCCATCTTCCCCCTGGAGCTAGGATAGCAGAGACTCTGCCCATCTTCCCCCTGGAGCTAGGACAGCAGAGTCCCTGTCCATCTTCCCCCTGGAGCTAGGACAGCAGAGACCCTGTCCATCTTCCCCCTGGAGCTAGGACAGCAGAGACTGAGCCCATCTTCCCAAAAACATCTGAAACCCACCTTCCTCTTCAAAGAGTATCTTAAATTCTCCCTTTTGGAACACCTTTTTTATTTACCTCAATCTAACGTCATTAAACCTGTTCTCTGATCAGCCCAACTAGTAGAGCAGAGACTGATCTGACTCCATTAAACCTGTTCTCTGATCAGCCCAACTAGTAGAGCAGAGACTGATCTGACTCCATTAAACCTGTTCTCTGATCAGCCCAACTAGTAGAGCAGAGACTGATCTGACTTCATTAAACCTGTTCTCTGATCAGTCCAACTAGTAGAGCAGAGACTGATCAAATCAAATGTATTTATATAGCCCTTCGTACATCAGCTGATATCTCAAAGTGCTGTACAGAAACCCAGCCTAAAACCCCAAACAGCAAGCAATGCAGGTGTAGAAGCACGGTGGCTAGGAAAAACTCCCTAGAAAGGCCAAAACCTAGGAAGAAACCTAGAGAGGAACCAGGCTATGTGGGGTGGCCAGTCCTCTTCTGGCTGTGCCGGGTGGAGATTATAACAGAACATGGCCAAGATGTTCAAATGTTCATAAATTACCAGCATGGTCGAATAATAATAAGGCAGAACAGTTGAAACTGGAGCAGCAGCACAGTCAGGTGGACTGGGGACAGCAAGGAGTCATCATGTCAGGTAGTCCTGGGGCACGGTCCTAGGGCTCAGGTCAGTTGAAACTGGAGCAGCAGCATGGCCAGGTGGACTGGGGACAGCAAGGAGTCATCATGTCAGGTAGTCCTGGGGCATAGTCCTAGGGCTCAGGTCCTCCGAGAGAGAGAAAGAAAAGAGAGAAGGAGAGAATTATGTTCAAATGTTCATAAAACCAGCATGGTCGAATAATAATAAGGCAGAACAGTTGAAACTGGATCAGCAGATGGCCAGGTCTAGGGACACAGGACACCTGGGGAATAGGACGAGAGAGAGAAAGAAAGAGAGAAGGAGAGAATTAGAGAAGATTCACACAGGACACCGAATAGGACAGGAGAAGTACTTCGGATATAAATCAAATCAAATCAAATCTAATTTTATTTGTCACATAGACATGGTTAGCAGATGTTAATGCGAGTGTAGCGAAATGCTTGTGCTTCTAGTTCCGACAATGCAGTAATAACCAACAAGTAATATAACTAACAATTCCAAAACTACTGTCTTATACACAGTGTAGGGGGATATAGAATATGTACATAAGGATATATGAATGAGTGATGGTACAGAGCAGCATAGGCAAGATACAGTAGATGGTATCGAGTACAGTATATACATATGAGATGAGTATGTAAACAAAGTGGCATAGTTAAAGTGGCTAGTGATACATGTATTACATAAAGATGCAGTAGATGATATAGAGTACAGTATATACGTATACATATGAGATGAATAATGTAGGGTATGTAAACATTATATTAGGTAGCATTGTTTAAAGTGGCTAGTGATATATTTTACATCATTTCCCATCAATTCCCATTATTAAAGTGGCTGGAGTTGAGTCAGTGTGTTTGCAGCAGCCACTCAATGTTAGTGGTGGCTGTTTAACAGCCTGATGGCCTTGAGATAGAAGCTGTTTTTCAGTCTCTCGGTCCCAGCTTTGATGCACCTGTACTGACCTCGCCTTCTGGATGATAGCGGGGTGAACAGGCAGTGGTTCGGGTGGTTGATGTCCTTGATGATCTTTATGGCCTTCCTGTAACATCGGGTGGTGTAGGTGTCCTGGAGGGCAGGTAGTTTGCCCCCGGTGATGCGTTGTGCAGACCTCACTACCCTCTGGAGAGCCTTACGGTTGAGGTCGGAGCAGTTGCCGTACCAGGCGGTGATACAGCCCGCCAGGATGCTCTCGATTGTGCATCTGTAGAAGTTTGTGAGTGCTTTTGGTGACAAGCCGAATTTCTTCAGCCTCCTGAGGTTGAAGAGGCACTGCTGCGCCTTCTTCACGATGCTGTCTGTGTGAGTGGACCAATTCAGTTTGTCTGTGATGTGTATGCCGAGGAACTTAAAACTTGCTACCCTAGCCCCCCGACACAAACTACTGCAGCATAAATACTGGAGGCTGAGACAGGAGGGGTCAGGAGACACTGTGGCCCCATCCGAGGACACCCCCGGACAGGGCCAAACAGGAAGGATGATCTAACTTCATTAAACCTGTTCTCTGATCAGCCCAACTAGTAGAGTAGAGACTGGTGCGTAAAGTACAGAATCCTGCACACGCCGAATAGAATATATATTGACAAGTCACCTTGTCCGAGAGAGATTTATATGGTTATCAAAACGTCACGACAAGATAAGCTTACAGGAAACACAGCCCTTATTTTAACTGTTTCTAAAATCCCATATGGGGGAAAAATGAATGGTGGAAAAATGATTGGAACCATTTCCCTGTTTGACCACTAGGTTTTATGGGTATTATGACACCTCCACTGTGCAATGCTGTTTTGCTCGCTTGTTTCAGCAGAAAGGAAGAGGCAAAAAACGAGAGGGCTCATTTGCCAAAACCTGTCCTGAATAAGCCTAATGCGTTTCTATGGGCATATAATGCATTACTGAGCTTGTCGTCTGCATACACGTTTTAGGGACAACGACTCACGTTGTTATGGTGGAGACATGAGCATCTCGTCATTATATAAAGTTGGCGGTGCAGATGCTTTGTCCTGATCTGCTTCAACTGTCTTTGTGATTGTCTCCACCCACCTCCAGGTGTCACCCGTTTTCCCCATTTAGTCCCTGGGTATTTATACCTGTGTTCTCTGTCTGTCAGTTCGTCTTCTCTCATCAAGTCAACCAGCGTGGTTTTGCCGTGCGCCTGCTTTTCCCCCCCTCATCGCTGGTCCTCCCAGTTTTGACCCTTGCCTGCGTTGACTCTGAACCCGCCTGCCTGACCAGTCTGCCTGCCCTGACCTCCAGCACGCCTGCCATTCTGTCCCTCCTGGACTCTGACCTTGTTTATGATCCTTTGTCTGTCCACGACCAGTCTCTTGCCCCTTGGATTATAATACATATCAGAGACTGTGATTTTGCCAAAATTACATAAATACTCCTGTCTAAATAAAATTATTCAAAACACTTAAATAGCTGTGGATTGTTTCAAACCACAAGTGTATTTATATAGCTATTATAGCTATGCTTTTGGGGAAGCCAGCAGTTTGGGCGGCACATGTGGAAACCTAGCTGTTTACAGCCTAGCTGTTTACTGGGGCCCCATCCTGTTCAGCCTCTACAGTAATGATCTGCCTTCTGGCTGTACCGGGTCCAAAGTACACATGCAGATTATACAGTGATGTGTGCATGCAAAGAGAAACAACAAGCTGCACCAGAACTCACAGCAGAAATCGTCCCATGTTACAAAGTGGCTCAGTGACTCATGTTTGCATCTCCTATAATGTTCTACACATACGGAATTGTTTGATTACAGAGACAGCAAAAGTGTACTTCAATGATGTGATAATGCTATGGCCCCCTCCCTTAACATACTGCTTGACTAGTTGGGCCCAAGCGTTCTGTACAACACTGCAACTCATTCAGTCTGTCCATAAACAAACTATCTTGTGAAATACATGTACCCATGTCGTGTATTCAAGTTCGTAAATGGCAATAAAATAAACTTTTCGCTGAACTGCGTTACCAACTCCAGTCAATAGAGGGCGTCTTGCAGGCGAAGCTGCTGGTGTGACGTATAATCTAGTGGACGAGAAGCTTCTTTAAACAACAGCTAGTTAAGCCTCTTCGGTAGTTTGCTAGCCAATATAGCCGAAACATTAAAGCTCTTTATACACTTTCTGTGTATATTAGCCTCTGTGTTTTAAGCAAACTTATGTTGTATAGCTAGTTGCCGCATTTAATTTCATTTTACGTTGTTAGTAGTCAGCTAGCTGGTTTGCTAAATTAGCTCAGCACTAATGCTAAATAGCTAGCTAGCATCCCGACCATGAACTCACTAAACTACTCCCTCCCTGCTAAAGAAGAGGTCTGCTGGACGGAGAAAGAAACTCTCATGAAAGAGGTCACAGTGAAAGAGGAAGAAGTTACGGTGAAAAAAGAGGAAGAAGACTTCAGAGTGAAAGAAGAGGATTTTATTGCGAAAGAAGAAAAGGAAGAGTTTGGATTGAAGGAGGGCGAGATTACTGTCACATTGGAGGAGGAGACTGGAGATCTGATTAACTCCAGTGAGTATTGTCTTTAAAAACAGAGGCACATCCTCTGCTGTTGTTGAATCATTGTGTGGTTTTTAAGGTGCATTCTACGGTTTTTAAGGTGCATTCTACTGAAGTTCTACACTTGGATATGTTGGTCTGTACTGTATTGTTAGTAATGGATCAAATGCTTCCCATATCTCTTCATGCAGTGCTTCGTTCAGTTTTTTATGTATTTATTTTACCAGGCAAGTCAGCTAAGAACAAATTCTTATTTTCAATAACTGCCTGTCAACTGTGTATTTACAGGCCTGGTCAACTGTGCATTTATAGGCCTGGTCAACTGTGTTTTACAGGCCTGGTCAACTGTGTATTTATAGGTCAACTGTGTATTTATAGGCCTGGTCAACTGTGTATTTACAGGCCTGGTCAACTGTGTATTTACAGGCCTGATCAACTGTGTATTTATAGGTCAACTGTGTATTTATAGGTCTAGCCAACTGTGCATTTACAGGCCTGGTCAACTGTGTATTTATAGGCCTGGTCAACTGTGTATTTACAGGCCTGGTCAACTGTGTATTTATAGGCCTGGTCAACTGTGTATTTATAGGCCTGGTCAACTGTGTATTTATAGGCCTGGTCAACTGTGTATTTATAGGCCTGGTCAACTGTGTATTTATAGGTCAACTGTGTATTTATAGGCCTGGTCAACTGTGTATTTACAGGCCTGGTCAACTGTGTATTTATAGGCCTGGTCAACTGTGTATTTATAGGCCTGGTCAACTGTGTATTTACAGGCCTGGTCAACTGTGTATTTATGGGCCTGGTCAACTGTGTATTTACAGGCCTGGTCAACTGTGTATTTACAGGCCTGGTCAACTTGGTTCTGAAGTTATCGGAGGTCACTGACAGATAAACTTCTTGATTCTATGTTTATCGGAGATCTTCTCTGAATAAAGCGAGGCGGAAGGGATTTCTTAGCAAATTGCGAGAAGACATTATGTCTGCTCATAGATTGTACACGTATAAACTACATATTGACACATTCAGCCCGAAGCAGGAAGTTTAAAACATACTTACTAGTCGCCAAAGTTCCGGAGCATGTCTAAGATGTTTTTTGGGAAACCTGGCCCTGGTCTATTCTCAGATGTTTTTTATAAACACACTTATCTTTTTATCTAAAAAACACTACTGTCATGTATGAGAGATCCATTTTCCATGATAATGGGGTCCTGTTATGTCTGGTGAAAACCAATCACTGCATTCCACAGCAAGAACCTCATAGCAACGGTCAAGCTTGGTGGTGGAGATCGTCGGCACGTAGCCTCGTTTTCCTCAGGGGCTCTCCTCTGCAGTATATAGCTCGTCCTATAGGGCGGCGTTGGTGTCCGCCACTTGACTGGCTTTCATTTGGTCCATGATCGTTAGAAGCCCCTGCCACACGCCTCGCATCTGACCCTCTGAATAACTCCTCAATAAGTCTTCAACATCTCAAATTTCGAGACTGACTACTACCACATGGACAAGACTGACTACTACCACATGGACAAGACTGACTACTACCACATGGACAGACTGACTACCACCACATGGACAGACTGACTACCACCACATGGACAGACTGACTACTACCACATGGACAGACTGACTACTACCACATGGACAGACTGACTACTACCACACTGGACAGACTGACTACTACCACATGGACAGACTGACTACTACCACATGGACAGACTGACCACTACTGACAGATAAACTTCTTGATTCTATGTTTATCGGAGATCTTCTCTGAATAAAGCGAGGCGGAAGGATTTCTTGACAATGGACAGAGACTACTGACTACTACCACATGGACAGACTGACTACTACTATCAACTGGACAGACTGACTATTACCACATGGGACAGACACTGACAGACTACTATACCATACTGACCACTACACTGGACAGACTGACACTATCACATGGACAGACTGACTACTACCACATGGACAGACTGATGTTACTTTCACTGGACAGACTACTACTCAGATGTTTTTATAAACAGACTTATCCATCTAAAAAACCACTACTGTCAGACTGACCACTCCATTTTCCATGGATAATGGGGACTACTATGTCTGGAAGACTGACTACTACCACATGGACAGAACTAGCAACGGTCAACTTGGTGGTGGAGATCGTCGGCATGGACAGACTGACTACTAGGGGCCACATGGACAGACTGACTACTACCACGTTGGACAGACTGACTACTACCATTTGGACATGACTGACTACTGCCACACGCCAGCATCTGACCCTCTGAATACCACATGGACAGACTGACAACATCTCAAATTTCGAGACTGACTACTACCACATGGACAAGACTGACTACTACCACATGGACAGACTGACTACTACCACATGGACAGACTGACTACCACCACATGGACAGACTGACTACTATCACTACTACCACATGGACAGACTGACTACTATCACATGGACAGACTGACCACTACCACATGGACAGACTGACCACTACCACACGGACAGACTGACTACTACCACATGGACAGACTTCAATAGTGTGTTTCTGGGGAGCATGCTGTTTATTTAGTCAGGCAATGCCCACATTATTCTGATATATTTTAGAATGTTAATTATGTGAATGTCAATGCATAATACCATTGGGTGGTTCTATTATGGGACACAGGCCAGGTCATTATAAATTATCTCATTTAATTAAGGGAAAATGTGGTTACTGTCACTGTTGTGGTTGTCTCACCAAGCTACCTTAAGATGGATGCACTAACAAGTTGCTCTGGATAGTGACCATACTATTCCCTTAAAGCCACACAGTGTAAAATACATGGGTCATGTGAACAATGGAGCACATGCATCACATGCTAAGAGACAATAGAGCACATGCATCACATGCAAAGAACAATGGAGCACATGCATCACATGCTAAGAGACAATGGAGCACATGCATCACATGCTAAGAGACAATGGAGCACATGCATCACATGCTAAGAGACAATGGAGCACATGCATTGTTTTAAGAGCATCACATGCTAAGAGCACTTGCCTGTAAGTCTCTCTGGATAAGAGGGTCTGACTAAATGACTAAAATGTATGTGGAGATTTCATTCAGGTCTCCCTGTTTTAACCACTCTGTTTATCTTTGGCAGAAGAGAGACCCGACTCAGAGGAACCAGAGACGTCTGAACCAACGAGACGACACCACTGTTCCCAGTGTGAAAAGAGTTTTACCCATTTAGGGAGTCTTAAAAACCACAAGAGAACACACGCAGAGAAGAAGTCTTACAACTGCTCTCAGTGTGGAAAGAGTTTTAGCTGGTCTGGGCAACTGAAAGAACACGAGAGAATACACACAGGAGTGAAGCCTTACCACTGCTCCCAGTGTGGAAAGAGGTTTTTCAAGGCATCACATCTGAACGAGCATAAGAGAACACACACAGGAGAAAAAACATTCCAATGCTCTCAGTGTGGAAGGACATTTTCCCGGTCAGGGGACCTGAAATCACATGAAAGAACACACACAGGGGAAAAGCCTTACCACTGCTCTCAATGCGAAAAGAGTTTTACCCGTTTAGGGAACCAAAAAATGCATGAGCGAATACACACAGGAGTGAAGCCTTACAACTGCTCACAGTGTGAAAAGAGTTTTGCGAAGTTAGGGAACCTTAAAATACATGAAAGAATACACACAGGGGAAAAACCATTCCAATGCTCTCAGTGTGGAAAGACATTTTCACGATCAGGGGACCTGAAATCACATGAGAGAATACACACAGGGGAAAAGCCTTACCACTGTTCCCATTGTGAAAAGAGTTTCAGTTGGTCAGGACAACTGAACGAGCATGAGAGAACACACACAGGAGTGACGCCTTACCACTGCTCCCAGTGTGGAAAGAGTTTTAGAAGGTTGGGGTCCCTTAAATCACATAAGCTGTATACCCACACAGGAGAAAAGCCATGTAACTTCTCCCAGTGTGAAAAAAATAAGAATGTGTCATTAGGGGACATGAAAAAGCCTGAGAGAAAACACTCTGTAGAGAAGCCTTTCCAGTGCTCTCAGTGTAGTAAGGGATTTTTCCAGTCATCGCATCTGAAAGTGCATAAGAGAATACACACAAGAGAGAAGCCATTCCAATGCTTGCAGTGTGGAAAGAGTTATACCCGGTTAGGGAACTTGAAAACGCATGAGATGACACACACAGGAGAGAAGCCGTTCCAATGCCTTCAGTGTGGAAAGCGTTTTACCTGGTTAGGGAACCTGAAAATGCATAAGGTGACACATAAAGTTGGCTAGCCTCACCTCTTTTTCCAGTGTGAAAAGGGTTTTGTTCCTTTAAGGGACTTGAAAGAGCATGAGAAAGTACAAACACCGGAGAAGACATACCACTGCTCCTCATTGCCCAAATACACTTTCAGAGAGGACCTGAAATCACATGAGAGAAAAGAGAGGCTGTGTTCTGACTTATGTATTTGATTTAAGAATTTTTGTTTTTGGTTGTTGACATGAAATCTAATTGTATATATAAAATCATACTCAAAATTAGGTCTACATTTGTTTTTTTTATTTTAACCTCCAAATATCTCAAATCTGATTTAATCAAATGAAATGTTTCGCTTATAGACATTAATTGAATGGATACAAATGTGGATGTTTAATTTGACGATTTTCAAATTATAAACCAACAAGTAGATTAATATAATTCAGATTTCTTTATTCTAACCTTGAAACCTCTTTAATTTAGTTGTTGTTGTGTTTCGTTGACTTAATTTGTGTCATCAAGGAATATGAAAATGTTGTTCTGATGATAACCTTGGACATTAAAAACATTCAATACCTCCATGAATGTTCCCATCAGTATTATTCCACTATGTCAGAATAACACAGGTGCTGATTATAAAAAGGACTTGATTAATGCAACAGTTTTTCCTGAATAGTGTAGGCTGTTAGTCTGATGATGGTAGTGTGGTGCTGGGGAGTAGTTCTCTAGAAGTTATAGCATATGTATGAAGGTGCATTAACTCTGGAAAACCTTAATAAAGGTGAGCAGCACAATCTGACATTTGATACTAAACAGGAAGCCAATAGAGGTTTTATAAAACAAGGGTGATGTTTTTTTTTTCTGGTTTGTGGTCTGGAAAGAAGCCTTACTGGGATTCCTGTCAGTAGTAGTGAAGAACAGCCTGATTGGAGCGATGTTACGCGACCCGATTGGAGCGATGTTACGATGATTGGAGCGATGTTACGCGGCCTGATTGGGGCGATGTTACGCGACCCGATTGGAGCGATGTTAAGCGGCCCGATTGGAGCGATGTTACGCGGGTGATTGGAGCGATGTTACGCGACCCGATTGGAGCGATGTTACGCGGGTGATTGGAGCGATGTTACGCGGGTGATTGGAGCGATGTTACACGGGTGATTGGAGCGATGTTACGCGGGTGATTGGAGCGATGTTACACGGGTGATTGGAGCGATGTTACGCAGGTGATTGGAGCGATGTTACACGGGTGATTGGAGCGATGTTTACGGGTGATTGGAGCGATGTTACACGGGTGATTGGAGCGATGTTACACGGGTGATTGGAGCGGTGATTGGAGCGACGGGTGATTGGAGCGATGTTACGGACCCGATTGGAGCGATTTTACGCGGCCCTGATTGGAGATTGGAGCGATGATTACGCGACCCGATTGGAGCGATGTTACGGGTGATTGGAGCGATGTTACGGGTGATTGGAGCGATGTTACGCGGGTGATTGGAGCGATGTTACGGCCCGATTGGAGCGATGTTTACCCGGGTGATTGGAGCGATGTTACGGGTGATTGGAGCGATGATTACGACGGGTGATTGAGCGACGGGTGATTGGAGGCGATGTTACGGGTGATTGGAGCGATGTTATTTACACGGGTGATTGGAGCGATGTTACACGGGTGATTGGAGCGATGTTACACGGGTGATTGGAGCGATGTTACGCGACCCGATTGGAGCGATGTTACGCGACCCGATTGGAGCGATGTTACGCGACCCGATTGGAGCGATGTTACGCGGGTGATTGGAGCGATGTTACGGGTGATTGGAGCGATGTTACGCGGCCCGATTGGAGCGATGTTACGCGACCCGATTGGAGCGATGTTACGCGGCCCGATTGGAGCGATGTTACGCGACCCAATTGGAGCGATGTTACGCGGCCTGATTGGAGCGATGTTACGCGGCCTGATGTCCTCATCTAGAAAGTCTGTCAGTCTGGTTCTCAGTGTCCTCATCCAGACAGTCTGTCAGTCTGGTTCTCAGTGTCCTCATCCAGACAGTTTGTCAGTTTGGTTCTTGAAGTCTCAGTGTCCTCATCTAGACAGTCTGTCAGTCTGGTTCTCAGTGTCCTCATCCAGACAGTCTGTCAGTTTGGTTCTTGAAGTCTCAATGTCCTCATCCAGACAGTCTGTCAGTCTGGTTCTTGAAGTCTCAATGTCCTCATCCAGACAGTCTGTCAGTCTGGTTCTTGAAGTCTCAGTGTCCACATCCAGACAGTCTGTTAGTCTGGTTCTTGTAGTCTCAATGTCCTCATCCAGACAGTCTGTCAGTTTGGTTCTTGAAGTCTCAATGTCCTCATCCAGACAGTTTGTCAGTCTGGTTCTTGAAGTCTCAATGTCCTCATCCAGACAGTCTGTCAGTCTGGTTCTTGAAGTCTCAATGTCCTCATCCAAACAGTTTGTCAGTCTGGTTCTCAGTGTCCTCATCCAGACAGTCTGTCAGTCTGGTTCTCAGTGTCCTCATCCAGACAGTCTGTCAGTCTGGTTCTCAGTGTCCTCATCCAGACAGTCTGTCAGTTTGGTTCTTGAAGTCTCAATGTCCTCATCCAGACAGTCTGTCAGTCTGGTTCTCAGTGTCCTCATCCAGACAGTCTGTCAGTCTGGTTCTCAGTGTCCTCATCCGGGACAGTTTGTCAGTTTGGTTCTTGAAGTCTCAGTGTCCTCATCTAGACAGTCTGTCAGTCTGGTTCTCAGTGTCCTCATCCAGACAGTCTGTCTGTTTGGTTCTTGAAGTCTCAATGTCCTCTTCCAGACAGTCTGTCAGTTTGGTTCTTGAAGTCTCAGTGTCCTCATCTAGACAGTCTGTCAGTCTGGTTCTCAGTGTCCTCATCCGGGACAGTTTGTCAGTTTGGTTCTTGAAGTCTCAGTGTCCTCATCTAGACAGTCTGTCAGTCTGGTTCTCAGTGTCCTCATCCAGACAGTCTGTCAGTTTGGTTCTTGAAGTCTCAATGTCCTCATCCAGACAGTCTGTCAGTCTGGTTCTCAGTGTCCTCATCCAGACAGTCTGTCAGTCTGGTTCTCAGTGTCCTCATCCAGACAGTTTGTCAGTTTGGTTCTTGAAGTCTCAGTGTCCTCATCTAGACAGTCTGTCAGTCTGGTTCTCAGTGTCCTCATCCAGACAGTCTGTCTGTTTGGTTATTGAAGTCTCAATGTCCTCTTTTCCACACAGTCTGTCAGTTTGGTTCTTGAAGTCTCAGTATCCTCATCTAGACAGTCTGTCAGTCTGGTTCTCAGTGTCCTCATCCAGACAGTCTGTCAGTTTGGTTCTTGGAGTCTCAGTGTCCTCATCCAGACAGTCTGTCAGTTTGGTTCTTGAAGTCTCAGTGTCCTCATCCAGACAGTCTGTCAGTTTGGTTCTTGAAGTCTCAGTGTCCTCATCCAGACAGTCTGTCAGTTTGGTTCTTGAAGTCTCAGTGTCCTCATCCAGACAGTCTGTCAGTTTGGTTCTTGAAGTCTCAATGTCCTCATCTAGACAGTTTGTCAGTCTGGTTCTCAGTGTCCTCATCCAGACAGTCTGTCAGTCTGGTTCTCAGTGTCCTCATCTAGACAGTTTGTCAGTCTGGTTCTTGGAGTCTCAGTGTCCTCATCCAGACAGTTTGTCAGTCTGGTTCTTGAAGTCTCAATGTCCTCATCCAGACAGTTTGTCAGTCTGGTTCTTGAAGTCTCAATGTCCTCATCCAGACAGTTTGTCAGTCTGATTCTTGAAGTCTCAATGTCCTCATCCAGACAGTTTGTCAGTCTGATTCTTGAAGTCTCAGTGTCCTCATCCAGACAGTCTGTCAGTCTGGTTCTCAGTGTCCTCATCCAGACAGTCTGTCAGTCTGGGTCTTGTGAGTCTTTGTCATATATTTATGTCAGCAGCATAAAAAGTTCAATCCCAATCTTCAGATTAGTATCCGAAGCCCTGTATAGTAGATATAAATTATGTTTTTAAATTCACAATCATTAAAAAAAATGAGCTGAACTAATCAATTAACACACGCTTCTCTTTGTATGTCTCAATATAATGTTATTTAATGAAAAAAATAAAAAAAATAAACTGAAACTACTTTTATTTAGCAGTCAGTAGATTCTGTATGTCTCTATATATTATTTTATGAAAGAAATCAACCGAATGTATTATAAAAAATATTGTTGATCGTTTCTGGGATATAATTTTCCAATCTAGAATAATACTACATTCTTGCCAGAGGGGTCTCCAAAAACACCTGTACACACATAGTGACGCAATACACACACAGTTACCCAGTGCAGGTTTACATTTGCTCTACACTAAAAGCATTGTGAATGTGGCTTTCAATTACTCTTCAGTGAATTTAGCCTACTGTTAAATAACCAAACGGTGTTCATTTTGGAGCAATAGCCTTCTTAAACATGCTTACTTAAACAAAAAACATTGGTCAACAATAGAAGATACAATGGTGTAGTAGGGTATTCGCAGGGGGTTATAGTGTAGTAGGGTATTCACAGGGGGTAATGGTGTAGTAGGGTATTCACAGGGGGTAATAGTGTAGTAGGGTATTCACAGGGGGTTATAGTGTAGTAGGGTATTCACAGTGTAGGGGTAAGGGGTTATAGTGTAGTAGGGTATTCAGGGGGTAATGGTGTAGGGGGTTAGGGGTTATAGTGTGTAGTAGGGTATTCACAGGGGTAATGGTGTAGTAGGGTATTCACAGGGGGTAATAGTGTGTAGTATTAGGGGTATAGTGTCACAGGGGGTAATGGTGTAGTAGGGTATTCACATGGGGTAATAGTGTAGTAGGTTGTTCACAGGGGGTAATGGTGTAGTAGGGTATTCACAGGGGGTAATGGTGTAGTAGGGTATTCACAGGGGGTAATAGTGTAGTAGGGTATTCACAGGGGGTAATAGTGTAGTAGGGTATTCACAGGGGGTAATGGTGTAGTAGGGTATTCACAGGGGGTAATGGTGTAGTAGTGTATTCACAGGGGGTAATGGTGTAGCAGGGAATATGTGGGGATAATGCTGTAGTAGGGAATTCCCAGGGGGTAACGGTGTGGTAGGGTATCCACGGGGGTAGTAGTGTATTCACATGGTGTAATGGGGTATTCACACATATACTTATTTTCCACCATAATTTGCAAAAAAATCTTACAATGTGATTTTCTGGATTTTTCCCCCCTCATTTTGTCTGTCATAGTTGAAGTGTACCTATGATGAAAATTACAGGCCTCTCATCATTTTAAGTGGGAGAACTTGCACAATTGGTGGCTGACTAAATACTTTTTTGCCCCACTGTAGTGGATCATTAGCATCATCGCTAACAGCTACACATAGTGGATCATTAGCATCATCGCTAACAGCTACACATAGTGGATCATTAGCATCATCGCTAACAGCTACACACAGTGGTAGACAATCAGAATCATCGCTAACAGCTAAACATAGTGGGAGACAATCAGCATCATCGCTAACAGCTACACACAGTGGTAGACAATCAGAATCATTGCTAACAGCTACACAAAGTGGTGGACAATCAGCAGCATCGCTAACAGCTACACATAGTGTAGACAATCTGAGAGACACAGGCATTCCTCTCTGTTTCCTCTTCAGGAAGTAGAAGGAAAATGCAAAACACTAATTTAACAACAACTTGCAAGCAATGGGCTTAGTACAACAACTCCAAATGTTTTTATGCAATTGATATCACCAACCAAAAAAGGCAATTAGGAGACTGGAAGGGCAAAGGGGCATTTGCTCTGCACAGGTAAAGGCCGTATCTGTCCACGTTTGGCAAAGTGGGCACTGCTTCATGTGGCGACTCACCTAAATAGCCCATATGCCACTGGATAAGAGAAGTTTTCATTGTTTTTTGGGCAGCATTATGTGCTGTGTTATTATGTGTTGTTGGCGGTGCATCTTGGTCAATTGAGCTCGGAAAATGACGCCCTTCTCAATCTGCCTAATGGGCAGGTCAGCCTTGGAGGAAACTATTGGCTGTAAGAAGTAAGAGAGAACATCACATCTGGTTGTTTTTAAATTACTTCTTTTCTACATTGAAAAATCAGCCTCAGAAATTTCAGCCCAAATAAATGCTTCACAAAGTTCAAGTAACAGACACATCTCAACATCATCGGTTCAGAGGAGACTGCGTGAATCAGGCCTTCATGGACGAATTGCTGCAAGGAAACCACTACTAAAGGACAGCAATAATAAGAAGAGACTTGCTTGGGCCAAGAAACACGAGCAATGGACATTAGACCGGTGTCCTTTGGTCTGGTGTCCAAATTGGAGATTTTTGGTTCCAACCGGCATGTCTTTGTGATACGTGGTGTGGGTGAACGGATGATCTCTGCATGTGTGGTTCCCACCGTGAAGCATGGAGGAGGAGGTGTTATGGGGTTGGGGTGCTTTGCTGGTGACACTGTCAGTGATTTATTTAGAATTCAAGGCGAACTTAACCAGCATAGCTACCACAGCATTCTGCAGTGGTACGCCACCCTGTCTGGTTTGGACTTAGTTGGACTATCATTTGTTTTTCAACAGGACAATGACCCACCACACCTCCAGGCTGTGTAAGTCAAATCAAATCAAATTTATTTATATAGCCCTTCGTACATCAGCTGATATCTCAAAGTGCTGTACAGAAACCCAGCCTAAAACCCCAAACAGCAAACAATGCAGGTGTAAAAGCACGGTGGCTAGGAAAAACTCCCTAGAAAGGCCAAAACCTAGGAAGAAACCTAGAGAGGAACCAGGCTATGTGGGGTGGCCAGTCCTCTTCTGGCTGTGCCGGGTAGAGATTATAACAGAACATGACCAAGATGTTCAAATGTTCATAAATGACCAGCATGGTCGAATAATAATAAGGCAGAACAGTTGAAACTGGAGCAGCAGCACAGTCAGGTGGACTGGGGACAGCAAGGAGTCATCATGTCAGGTAGTCCTGGGGCACGGTCCTAGGGCTCAGGTCCTCCGAGAGAGAGAAAGAAAGAGAGAATTAGAGAGAGCATATGTGGGGTGGCCAGTCCTCTTCTGGCTGTGCCGGGTGGAGATTATAACAGAACGTGGCCAAGATGTTCAAATGTTCATAAATGACCAGCATGGTTGAATAATAATAATAATGTGTAAGGGCTATTTTACCAAGAAGGAGAGTTATGGAGTGCTGCATCAGATGACCTGGCCTCCACAATCCCTCAAACTCAACCATATTGAGATGGTTTGCAGGTGAAGCTGTTTGAGAGAATGCCGAGAGCGTGCAAAGCTGTCATCAAGGCAAAGGGTGGCTATTTGAAGAATCTCAAATATAAAATATATTTTCATTTGTTTAACACTTTTTTGGTTACTACATGATTCCATATGTGTTTGATGTGTTCACTATTATCTACAATGTAGAAAACTGTAAAAAATAAATAAAAATAATAATAATAATAACTTGAATGAGTCAGTGTTCTAAAACGTTTGACTGGTAGTGTCTATATATAGAAATATAGTAGAAAGAGGAGGAAGGGAAGCGCTACTAATGTACTCAATAGTACATTTTGGTAGATAGAAGGTGCTCTTTGGTAAAAGGGGTAAATTGGTCATCAAAAGGAAAGGAGGACCAAGGCACTCTTCATATAATCGATTAAAATGCCTTTATTAGTTTCGGCTGCATGGCCTTCCTCGGGGAGTACAAAAAAAGACCATGCAGCCGAAACGTGTCGTTTAAAAAAAACTTGAACATGTCATACTAATAAAGACATTTGAATCAATTATATGAAGAGCGCCTTGGTCCTCATTTCTTTTTGAGTGTCTATATATATTTAATACCTTTTGACTGGTTGTGTCTATATATATTTAATACCTTTTGACTGGTTGTGTCTATATATATTTAATACCTTTTGACTGGTTGTGTCTATATATATTTAATACCTTTTGACTGGTTGTGTCTATATATATTTAATACCTTTTGACTGGTTGTGTCTATATATATTTAATACCTTTTGACTGGTTGTGTCTATATATTTAATACCTTTTGACTGGTTGTGTCTATATATATTTAATACCTTTTGACTGGTTGTGTCTATATATATTTAATACCTTTTGACTGGTTGTGTCTATATATATTTAATACCTTTTGACTGGTTGTGTCTATATATATTTAATAAACAACAGTAACAACACGGAACAGACAGAGACCCAAATACAAAATTGCCATCATGTATGTTGATTTGTGTATTACATTTTTTTTCCAAGTAAAATAAGGAGATTGTTAGTTAAAGGGCTTGTGAGTAAGCGTTTCACGGTAAGGTCTACAGCTGTTGTATTCGGCGCATTTGACAAATAAGATTGGATTTGATGTAGTGGATAATTGTGTTGCCCACTCCAGTCAGCAGATGGCGATATGAGTATTTCAGGTGATTCTTCTTGCGTGACGTATAATCTAGTGGACGGGAGGCTGTCGACTACTGAATCAGCCACATCGGTAGCTTGTTAGCCGACATAAAACCGAATAATTGGAGCTACTTTGACTATTTTGTGTATATTAATAGGTGTTTTAGACACAATTAGTTGTACGTATATAGGAGTTAACTTAACGTACTTGTTCAATGTATTAATTTGTTCAGATTAATTTGATTCTGAGCCTAGCACTAGGCTAGTCGCTAATGCTACATAGCTAACTAACGTCCCTTACCATGAGCTCACTAAGCTACTCGCCCCTTGCTAAAGAAGAGGATGTCTACTGGACGGAGAAAGGAGCTCTGGAGCTGAATATTGTCGTAAAAGAAGAAGAAGCTTTCAGAATAAAACAGGAGGAAATCACACCGACAGAAGAACAGGAGGATGTTAAAGTGAAAAAAGAGAAAGATCTTTTTGGAGTGAAAGAGGAAGAGGAGATAGAGGCTGTCACGGTGGTAGAGGAGGAGGTAGAAGCTTTCAGAATCAAAAAGGAGGAAGAGGAGTCTGTTATAGTGAAAGAAGAGAAATATATTTTTGTAGTGAAAGAGGAAGATGTAGAAGCTTTAAGAATAAAAAAGGAGGAAGAGGAGGATGTTATCGTGAAAAAAGAGAAATATATTTTTGGAGTGGAAGAGGGGATAGAGGCTGTCACAGTAAAAGAGGAAGAGGGGATAGAGGCTGTCACAGTGGAAGAGGAAGAGGGGATAGAGGCTGTCACAGAGGAAGAGGGGATAGAGGCTGTCACAGTGGAAGAGGAAGAGGGGATAGAGGCTGTCACAGAGGAAGAGGAAGAGGTAGAAGCTTTCAGAATTAAACAGGAGGAAGAGGAGGATGTTATAGTGAAAAAAGTAGAAGAACCTTTTAGAGAGGAAGAGGACGATATCTCAATGAAGGTGAAGGAGGAAGATGTTTTGGGAGTGAAAGAAGAGGAAGGAGAGGAAGAGGAGACTGAAGATCTGATTAACACCAGTGAGTATTGTCTTAACAACGGGCATAGACTCCGCACATGAATAGGTTGTTCAGTACTGTAGGAATTGTTAAAGGGCCAATCTGATTGGTACATGGACTTTTACATTAATAATATTTAAGCTCTCGAAAACTCTTCTATGTATGTAGGGTTTTCAGCCATTACATTCACCCAAATTTGGCTCCATGCAAACTACATTTCCGACGCTGTGCTCCAACAGTTTTAGAAAACATGCTGATATGCCCGTTTTAGTTCATGTCAGCGACACAGATTCTTTGAAATAGAAAAGAGAAATACCTTAGCAGTTTTGCACGGATCTAAACACTGTGTATGGTTCCAATTGTCGAACTAAACTTCCTCCCCAGTTAGCTTACACACAGATGTTCGGAGCATGCTAAATATTCAAATCAAGCTTTATTTATACAGCACATTTCAGACATGGAATGCAAAACAATGTCTTTCACAGGAAATAAATAAAAACACTGAAAATAAAACTGAAATATGTACTACAAAACACATAAGGGGATATACAATTAAAGAACAACAAACAAAAACTGAAACCTTTACCACACAACACATGAAGAAGAACAATAAAAACTGAAACCTTTACCAAACAACACATGAAGAAGAACAATAAAAACTGAAACCTTTACCAAACAACACATGAAGAATAACAGTAAAACAGAGTGACTAAAAAGCAACCTGAGGAAAAGCACTGCTAAAAAGGTGTTGATCTCTTTTAAATAAGTCCACCGTTTCAGCCCCCATCAGGTTCTCTGGCAGGCTATTCCAGAGGCTGGGGGCATAGTAACTAAAGGCTCCCTCTCCATGCCTCTTGGTCCCCATCAGGTTCTCTGGCAGGCTATTCCAGAGGCTGGGGGCATAGTAACTAAAGGCTCCCTCCCCATGCCTCTTGGTCCCCATCAGGTTCTCTGGCAGGCTATTCCAGAGGCTGGGGGCATAGTAACTAAAGGCTCCCTCCCCATGCCTCTTGGTCCCCATCAGGTTCTCTGGCAGGCTATTCCAGAGGCTGGGGGCATATTAGGCGACCTGCTGGAGCGGCGGGTAGCCTAGTGGTCAGAGTGTTAGCACTAGTAACTGGAAGGTTGCAAGATAGAATCCCCGAGCTAACAAGGTAAAAATCTGCCATTCTGCCCCTGAACAAGGCAATTAACCCACTGTTCCTAGGCCGTCATTGACAATCAGAATTTGTTCTTAACTGACTTGCCAAGTTAAATAAAGGTAAAATGAAATTTAAAAAAATAATGAAATTAACTCAAGGCTCCCTCTCCATGCCTCTTGGTCCTAGGCTTTGGGATAGTTAAAAGGCCAGAGGATCTGAGGGACCTACTGGGTACATCACTTAAAAACATGTCTGACATGTATTGGTGCTCAATCATGGATTAATTTCTAAACCAATAGAATATTTTTTTAATTAATTCTAAAACATTACAGAAGTAGCATTACAGTAGTCAAGCCTGCTTGTAATAAAAGCATGGACGAGTCTCTCTGTATCAGCCTGAGATCACATAAGAATGGAGTAATGAAGAGATTTACGGGACTTTAGTGAGGTCCAACTCACCTGATTACAGGATGCAGTGATTAAAACTGTCACCTGATTACAGGATGCAGTGATTTAAACTGTCACCTGATTACAGGATGCAGTGATTAAAACTGTCACCTGATACAGGATGCAGTGATTAAAACTGTCACCTGATTACAGGATGCAGTGATTTAAACTGTCACCTGATTATAGGATGCAGTGATTAAAACTGTCACCTGATTACAGGATGCAGTGATTAAAACTGTCACCTGATTACAGGATGCAGTGATTAAAACTGTCACCTGATTACAGGATGCAGTGATTAAAACTGTCACCTGATTACAGGATGCAGTGATTAAAACTGTCACCTGATTACAGGATGCAGTGATTAAAACTGTCACCTGTGATAAAAAGAAGGGCGCCAAGGTAGACGGCATCCAGAGGGTTTATGAGTATTATCTGCTGCATTCTGGTAAATGGCGCCCACCATAGTCAAGAATGGCAGGAAAGTTGTCATCTGCTTCCTGCTCTTTGTGGAGAGGCCAAGATGTATTTCTAAAAAGAAGAAGTCTACTTTACATTGGAGCTTTTTAACGAGCTTCGTGTTTTCTAGACTTTAGATCTTTATCAATCCAAACGTCCAGATACTTCTAGAACCCGCTGGATGAGAGAAACCATCCAATCGGTGAATACGTAGCCCGCTGGATGAGAGAAACAATCCAATCGGTGAATACGTAGCCTGCTGGATGAGAGAAACCATCCAATCGGTGAATACGTAGCCCGCTGGATGAGAGAAACCATCCAATCGGTGAATACGTAGCCCGCTCGATGAGAGAAACCATCCAATCGGTGAATACATAGCCCATCTGAGACATGTTAACTATCACTGTTGTGGTTGTCTCACCAAGCTACCTTAAGATGGATGCACTAACAAGTTGCTCTGGATAGTGAACATACTATTCTCTTAAAGCCACACAGTGTAAAATACATGGGTCATGTGAACAATGGAGCACATGCATCACATGCTAAGAGACAATGGAGCACATGCATCACATGCTAAGAGACAATGGAGCACATGCATCACATGCTAAGAGACAATGGAGCACATGCATCACATGCTAAGAGACAATGGAGCACATACATCACATGCTAAGAGACAATGGAGCACATGCATCACATGCTAAGAGACAATGGAGCACATGCTAAGAGACAATGGAGCACATGCATCACATGCTAAGAGCACTTGACTGTAAGTCTCGCTGGATAAGAGGGTCTGACTAAATTACTAAAATGTATGCTGAGATTTCATTCAGGTCTCCCTGTTTAACCACTCTGTTTGTCTTTGGCAGAAGAGAGACCCGACTCAGAGGAACCAGAGACGTCTGAACCAACGAGACGACACCACTGTTCCCAGTGTGGAAAGAGTTTTAACCATTTAGGGAATCTTAAAAACCACAATAGAACACACGCAGAGAAGAAGTCTTACAACTGCTCTCAGTG
Source organism: Oncorhynchus nerka (assembly GCF_034236695.1). NCBI lineage: Eukaryota > Metazoa > Chordata > Actinopteri > Salmoniformes > Salmonidae > Oncorhynchus > Oncorhynchus nerka. The sequence continues at coordinate 113,544 of NW_027039990.1, forward strand.
TGGAATGAGTTTTACCCGGTTAGGGAACCTAAAATCACATGAGAGAATACACACAGGAGATAAGCCTTACCACTGCTTCCAGTGTGGAAAGAGATTTATCGAGCCAGCACAACTGAAAGTTCATTGGAGAAAACACACAGGGGAAAAACCATTCCAATGCTCTCAGTGTGGAAATACATTTTCCCGATCAGGGGACCTGAAATCACACGAGAGAATACACACAGGGGAAAAGCCTTACCACTGTTCCCATTGTGAAATGAGTTTCAGTTGGTCAGGGCAACTGAAAGAGCATAAGAGAATACACACCGGTGAAAAGCCATTCCAATGCTCGCAGTGTGGAAAGAGTTTTACTCGGATTGGGAACCTGAGAACACATGAGAGAATACACACAGGAGAGAAGCCTTTCCAATGCTCTCAGTGTGGAAAGAGTTTCACCCAATTAAGGAGCCTGAAAAGTCATGAGAGGGCACACACAGGGGAGAAGCCTTTCCAATGATCTCAGTGTGGAAATGGTTTTACCCGGTTAGGGTACCTGAAAACACATGAGGAGACACACAAAGGAGGGTAGCCTCACCTCTGCTCCCAGTATGAAAGAGTTTTACCCAATTAATGGTCCTGAAAGAGCATGAGAGAATATATACTCTTCATGTCACTACTCATTGTGGAAATACATGTCTGGCTTATGGTTTTGACTGAGAATTTGTGCTTTTGTCATGAAATCTAATTGTATATATTTTATCATACTCACAAATAGGTCTACATTAGTTTTTTTATTTTTGAGATTCTTCAAAGTATCCACCCTTTGCCTTGATGACAGCTTTGCACACTCTTGGCATTCTCTCAACCAGCTTCATGACGTAATCACCTGGAATGCATTTCGATTACAGGTGTGCCTTGTTAAGTTAATTTGTGGAATTTCTTTCCTTCTTAATGCGTTTGAGCAAATCAGTTGTGTTGTGACAAGGTAGGGGGGTATACAGAAGATATCCCTATTGGGTAAAAGACCAAGTCCATATTATGTCAAGAAAAGCTCAAATAAGCAAAGAGAAACGACAATCCATCATTACTTTAAGACATGAAGGTCAATCAGGAAAATTAAGAACTTTGAAAGTTTCTTCAAGTACAGTCGCTAAAAACATCAGGTGCTATGAGGAAACTCTCATGAGAACTGCCACAGGAAGACGCAGAGTTACCACAGCTGCAGAGGATAAATTCATTAGAGTTAACTGCACCTCAGATTGCAGTCCAAATACAGTTACCACAGCTGCAGAGGATAAATTCATTAGAGTTAACTGCACCTCAGATTGCAGTCCAAATACAGAGTTACCACAGCTGCAGAGGATAAATTCATTAGAGTTAACTGCACCTCAGATTGCAGTCCAAATACAGAGTTACCACAGCTGCAGAGGATAAATTCATTAGAGTTAACTGCACCTCAGATTGCAGCCCAAATACAGAGTTACCCAAGTATGTGCCACAGCATCATCGGACTGAGCTTGTTGTCATTGCAGGCAATCTCAATGCTGTGTGTTACAGGGAAGACATCCTCCTCCCTCATGTGGTACCCTTCCTGCAGGCTCATCCTGACATGACCCTCCAGCATGACAATGCCACCAATCATACTGCTCGTTCTGTGCGTGATTTCCTGCAAGACAGGAATATCAGTGTTCTGCCATGGCCAGCAAAGAGCCCAGATCTCAATCCCATTGAGCACATCTGGGACCTGTTGGATCGAAGGGTGATGGCTAGGGCCATTCCCCCCAGAAATGTCCGGGAACTTGCAGGTGCCTTGGTGGAAGAGTGGGGTAACATCTCACAGCAAGAACTGGTAAATCTGGTGCAGTCCATGAGGAGGAGATGCACTGCAGTACTTAATGCAGCTGGTGGCCACAGCAGATACAGACTGTTACTTTTGATTTTGACCCCCCATTTGGTCAGGGACACATTATTCCATTTATGTTAGTCACACGTCTGTGGAACTTGTTCAGTTTATGTCTTGGTTGTTAAATCTTGTTATGTTCATACAAATATTTACTTTAGTTAAGTTTGCTGAAAATAAACTCAGTTGACAGTGAGAGGATGTTTCTTTTTTTTGCTGAGTATATTTTACAATGTAGAAAATAAAGAGAAACCCTTGAATGAGGAGGTGTCAAGTTTTGACTGGTCCTGTATATATATATAAGCTTAACTCAGGAAGAGTAGCTGAGGTGTAGTTTAGTAGGATGGAGGCTCCATAGCTGAATGGATCTGTAACTGCTACAGGGGAACAGCCCCTACACTGATATATGATGGTGTAGAGGAGGGGGACAGCCCCTACACTGATATATGATGGTGTAGAGGAGGGGGACAGCCCCTACACTGATATATGATGGTGTAGAGGAGGGGGAACAGCCCCAACACTGATATATGATGGTGTAGAGAGGGGGGGACAGCCCCTACACTGATATATGATGGTGTAGAGGAGGGGGGGGGACAGCCCCTACACTGATATATGATGGTGTAGTGGAGGGGGACAGCCCCTACACTGATATATGATGGTGTAGAGGAGGGGGGACAGCCCCTACACTGATATATGATGGTGTAGAGGAGGAGGGGGACAGCCCCTACACTGATATATGATGGTGTAGTGGAGGGGGACAGCCCCTACACTGATATATGATGGTGTAGAGGAGGGGAACAGCCCCTACACTGATATATGATGGTGTTGAGGAGGGGGGGGACAGCCCTACACTGATATATGATGGTGTAGAGGAGGGGGGAACAGCCCCTACACTGATATATGATGGTGTAGTGGAGGGGGGGAACAGCCCCTACACTGATATATGATGGTGTAGAGGAGGGGGGGAACAGCCCCTACACTGATATATGATGGTGTAGTGGAGGGGGGAACAGCCCCTACACTGATATATGATGGTGTAGTGGAGGGGGGGGGGGAACAGCCCCTACACTGATATATGATGGTGTAGTGGAGGGGAACAGCCCCTACACTGATATATGATGGTGTAGAGGAGGGGGACAGCCCCTACACTGATATATGATGGTGTAGTGGAGGGGAACAGCCCCAACACTGATATATGATGGTGTAGAGGAGGGGGGGGGAACAGCCCCTACACTGATATATGATGGTGTAGAGGAGGGGGAACAGCCCCTACACTGATATATGATGGTGTAGAGGAGGGGAACAGCCCCTACACTGATATATGATGGTGTAGAGGAGGGGAACAGCCCCTACACTGATATATGATGGTGTAGTGGAGGGGAACAGCCCCTACACTGATATATGATGGTGTAGTGGAGGGGAACAGCCCCTACACTGATATATGATGGTGTAGTGGAGGGGAACAGCCCCTACACTGATATATGATGGTGTAGAGGAGGGGGGGGAACAGCCCCTACACTGATATATGATGGTGTAGAGGAGGGGAACAGCCCCTACACTGATATATGATGGTGTAGAGGAGGGGGGGAACAGCCCCTACACTGATATATGATGGTGTAGAGGAGGGGGGGGAACAGCCCTACACTGATATATGATGGTGTAGTGGAGGGGGAACAGCCCCTACACTGATATATGATGGTGTAGAGGAGGGGGGAACAGCCCCTACACTGATATATGATGGTGTAGTGGAGGGGAACAGCCCCTACACTGATATATGATGGTGTGGAGGAGGGGAACAGCCCCTACACTGATATATGATGGTGTAGAGGAGGGGGGGGGGGAACAGCCCCTACACTGATATATGATGGTGTAGTGGAGGGGGACAGCCCCTACACTGATATATGATGGTGTAGTGGAGGGGAACAGCCCTACACTGATATATGATGGTGTAGAGGAGGGGGGGACAGCCCTACACTGATATATGATGGTGTAGAGGAGTGGGGGAACAGCCCCTACACTGATATATGATGGTGTAGTGGAGGGGAACAGCCCCAACACTGATATATGATGGTGTAGTGGAGGGGAACAGCCCCTACACTGATATATGATGGTGTAGAGGAGGGGGAACAGCCCTACACTGATATATGATGGTGTAGAGGAGGGGAACAGCCCCTACACTGATATATGATGGTGTAGAGGAGGGGGAACAGCCCTACACTGATATATGATGGTGTAGTGGAGGGGAACAGCCCCTACACTGATATATGATGGTGTAGTGGAGGGGAACAGCCCCTACACTGATATATGATGGTGTAGAGGAGGGGAACAGCCCCTACACTGATATATGATGGTGTAGTGGAGGGGAACAGCCCCTACACTGATATATGATGGTGTAGAGGAGGGGAACAGCCCCTACACTGATATATGATGGTGTAGAGGAGGGGAACAGCCCCTACACTGATATATGATGGTGTAGTGGAGGGGAACAGCCCCTACACTGATATATGATGGTGTAGAGGAGGGGGGAACAGCCCTACACTGATATATGATGGTGTAGAGGAGGGGGAACAGCCCCTACACTGATATATGATGGTGTAGTGGAGGGGAACAGCCCCTACACTGATATATGATGGTGTAGAGGAGGGGGGAACAGCCCCTACACTGATATATGATGGTGTAGAGGAGGGGAACAGCCCCTACACTGATATATGATGGTGTAGAGGAGGGGGAACAGCCCCTACACTGATATATGATGGTGTAGTGGAGGGGGAACAGCCCCTACACTGATATATGATGGTGTAGAGGAGGGGAACAGCCCCTACACTGATATATGATGGTGTAGAGGAGGGGGGGGACAGCCCTACACTGATATATGATGGTGTAGAGGAGGGGGGACCAGCCCCTACACTGATATATGATGGTGTAGAGGAGGGGAACAGCCCCTACACTGATATATGATGGTGTAGAGGATGGGGGGAACAGCCCCTACACTGATATATGATGGTGTAGAGGAGGGGGGAACAGCCCCTACACTGATATATGATGGTGTAGAGGAGGGGGGGGACAGCCCCTACACTGATATATGATGGTGTAGAGGAGGGGGGGGGGACAGCCCCTACACTGATATATGATGGTGTAGAGGAGGGGGGGGGGAACAGCCCCTACACTGATATATGATGGTGTAGAGCCAAACCAAACCAAACCCAGCTACCTGTCATCACACCCACTGATCCCACTCAATCCAGCCCATCCCAGCTACCTGTCATCACACCCACTGATCCCACTCAATCCAGCCCATCCCAGCTACCTGTCATCACACCCACTGATCCCACTCAATCCAGCCCATCCCAGCTACCTGTCATCACACCCACTGATCCCACTCAATCCAGCCCATCCCAGCTACCTGTCATCACACCCACTGATCCCACTCAACCCAACCCATCCCAGCTACCTGTCATCACACCCACTGATCCCACTCAACCCATCCCATCCCAGCTACCTGTCATCACACCCACTGATCCCACTCAACCCAGCCCATCCCAGCTACCTGTCATCACACCCACTGATCCCACTCAATCCAGCCCATCCCAGCTACCTGTCATCACACCCACTGATCCCACCCTCACACCCCATCCCACCCATCCCTCCCAGCTACCTGTCATCACACCCACTGATCCCACTCAACCCATCCCAGATCCCATCAACCCAGTCCACCACCCACTGTCATCACACCCACTGATCCCACTCAACCCAGCCCATCCCAGCTACCTGTCATCACACCCACTGATCCCACTCAACCCAACCCATCCCAGCAACCAGTCCACCACCCACTGACACTGATCCCACTCAACCCAGCCCATCCCAGCTACCTGTCATCACACCCACTGATCCCACTCAACCCAGCCCATCCCAGCTACCTGTCATCACACCCACATCAACCCAACCCATCCCAACCGTCCACACCCACTGATCCCACTCAACCCAGCCCATCCCAGCTACCTGTCATCACACCCACTGATCCCACTCAACCCAGCCCATCCCAGCTACCTGCTACCTGTCATCATCACACCCACTGATCCCAAATCCCAGCTCACACCTGTCATCACACCCCTGATCCCACTCAATCCACCTATCCCAGCTACCTGTCATCACACCCACTTCCAATCCAGCCCATCCCAGCTACCTGTCATCACACCCACTGATCCCCTCAACCCAACCCATCCCAGCTACCTGTCATTTCCACTGATCCCATCAACCATCCCATCCCAGCTACCTGTCATCAGGGGATACCCATCCCAGCAACCAGTCCACCACCCAGGACCTGATGGGGTTAGTGGATCCCAGCTACCTGTCATCACACCCACTGACCTCAACCCAGCCCATGGGGTTAGTGGATCCCACCACCCATCCCAGAACATCCACCACCCACTGACACTGACCTGATGGGGTTAGCCCATCCCAGCTACCTGTCATCACACCCACTGATCCCACTCAACCAGCCCATCCCAGCATCCAGTCCACCACCCACTGACACTGATCCCACTCAACCCAGCCCATCCCAGCTACCTGTCATCACATACTGATCCCCTGATGGGGTTCCCAGCTGGTCATCACACCCACTGATGAAACAACGGAGGAGTGGACACTGGACCAATCAGGATGGAGGTTAGTGGATCCACATCCTAAACAGCTACATAGGACCTGATGGGGTCTTTCCATTCATAACTATTAATCCAACCCTTCCCAAGGACTCTTCTATTTCCAGGAGTACATAGGACCTGATGGGGTTAGGGGATACCAGCAGTACATAGGACCTGATGGGGTTAGTGGATACCAGGAGAACATAAGACCTGATGGGGTTTAGTGGACACCAGGAGAACATAGGACCTGATGGGGTTAGTGGATACCAGCAGTACATAGGACCTGATGGGGTTAGTGGATACCAGCAGTACATAGGACCTGATGGGGTTAGTGGATACCAGCAGTACATAGGACCTGATGGGGTTAGTGGATACCAGCAGTACATAGGACCTGATGGGGTTAGTGGATACCAGCAGTACATAGGACCTGATGGGGTTTTAGTGGATACCAGCAGTACATAGGACCTGATGGGGTTAGTGGATACCAGCAGTACATAGGACCTGATGAGGTTAGTGGATACCAGCAGTACATAGGACCTGTTGGGGTTAGTGGATACCAGGAGAACATAAGACCTGATGGGGTTTAGTGGACACCAGGAGAACATAGGACCTGATGGGGTTAGTGGATACCAGCAGTACATAGGACCTGATGGGGTTAGTGGATACCAGCAGTACATAGGACCTGATGGGGTTAGTGGATACCAGGATAACATAGGACCTGATGGGGTTAGGGGATACCAGCAGTACATAGGACCTGATGGGGTTAGTGGATACCAGCAGTACATAGGACCTGATGGGGTTAGTGGATACCAGCAGTACATAGGACCTGATGGGGTTAGTGGATACCAGCAGTACATAGGACCTGATGGGGTTAGGGGATACCAGCAGTACATAGGACCTGATGGGGTTTTAGTGGATACCAGCAGTACATAGGACCTGATGGGGTTAGTGGATACCAGGAGAACATAGGACCTGTTGGGGTTAGTGGATACCGGCATGTGGTCCTCCTGGCCAGGAGTCTGCTGCTGGAGGGGCCATGGTTCTATAATAGGCACATAGAGGAGATCATGGCTCTCTGGGGAAATCTTCTGGCGAGAGACAAGGCAGCAGTCTCCTACCTTGAGGGTTAGTGGATACCAGCAGTACATAGGACCTGATGGGGTTAGGGCACTTCAACAATTCAAAGGACCTCAACCGTGAAGGGGAAGACCAGTGTGAATGGGGAAGAACATAGGACCTGATGGGGTATGAAGGGGGAAGAGAGTGTGAAGGGGGAAGAGAGTGTGAAGGGGAAGAGAGTATGAAGGGGGAAGAAGAGTGTGAAGGGGAAGAGGGGAAGAAGAGTGTGAAGGGGAAAGAGAGTGTGAAGGGGGAAGAGACTATGAAGGGGGAAGAGAGTGTGAATGGGGAAGAGAGTGTGAAGGGGGAGATATTGTGAAGGGGGAAGAGAGTGTGAAGGAGGAAGAGAGTATGAAGGGGGAAGAGAGTGTGAAGGAGGAAGAGAGTGTGAAGGCAGTTAACCCACTGTTCCTAGGCCGTCATTGAAAATAAGAATTTGTTCTTTAACTGACTTGCCTGGTTAAATAAAGGTAAATAAATTGTGCACCTTTTCTCCCTTGAAATTAATTTTGATTTATTTTCATACACTCTTTATAAAGTTCAACAAATACAAAAATACGAGTAAATCAGTGATCATTTTCTACTCGGTCAATAAAGACACACAAAAACACAAATAATACAACCAGTCAGTCTCTACTCAGAGACTTGAGATGACCAGCAGATACTAGAGGTGACAGCAGAGATGACCAGCAGATACTAGAGGTGACATCAGAGATGACCAGCAGATACTAGAGGTGACAGCAGATACTAGAGGTGACAGCAGATACTAGAGGTGACAGCAGAGATGACCAGCAGATACTAGAGGTGACAGCAGATACTAGAGGTGACAGCAGAGATGACCAGCAGATACTAGAGGTGACAGCAGAGATGACCAGCAGATACTAGAGGTGACAGCAGAGATGACCAGCAGATACTAGAGGTGACAGCAGAGATGACCAGCAGATACTAGAGGTGACAGCAGAGATGACCAGCAGATACTAGAGGTGACAGCAGAGATGACCAGCAGATACTAGAGGTGACAGCAGAGATGACCAGCAGATACTAGAGGTGACAGCAGAGATGACCAGCAGATACTAGAGGTGACAGCAGAGATGACAGCAGATACTAGAGGTGACAGCAGAGATGGCCAGCAGATACTAGAGGTGACAGCAGAGATGACCAGCAGATACTAGAGGTGACAGCAGATACTACAGGTGACAGCAGATACTAGAGGTGACAGCAGAGATGACCAGCAGATACTAGAGGTGACAGCAGAGATGACCATCAGATACTACAGGTGACAGCATAGACTTGAAATGACCAGCAGATACTAGAGGTGACAGCAGAGATGACCAGCAGATACTAGAGGTGACAGCAGAGATGACCAGCAGATACTAGAGGTGACAGCAGAGATGACCAGCAGATACTAGAGGTGACAGCAGAGATGACCAGCAGATACTAGTGGTGACAGCAGAGATGACCAGCAGATACTAGAGGTGACAGCAGAGATGACCAGCAGATACTAGAGGTGACAGCAGATACTAGAGGTGACAGCAGAGATGACATAGGACCTAGATGACACAGAGATGACCAGCAGATACTAGAGCTGACAGCAGAGATGACCAGGGGCAGATACAGAGGTACAGATACTAGAGGTGACAGCAGAGATGACCAGCAGATACTAGAGGTGACAGCAGAGATGACCAGCAGATACTAGAGGTGACAGCAGAGATATTGAGATGACCAGCAGATACTAGAGGTGACAGCAGAGATGACATAGGACCAGAGGTGACAGCAGAGATGACCAGCAGATACTAGAGTGACAGCAGAGATGACCAGCAGATACTAGAGATGACAGCAGAGATGACCAGCAATGAGACAGCAGAGATGACCAGCTTAGATGACCAGCATAGATGACCACAGATACTAGAGGTGACACCAGGTGACAGCAGATACTAGAGGTGACAGCAGAGATGACCAGCAGATACTAGAGGTGACACAGAGATGACCAGCAGATACTAGAGGTGACAGCAGAGATGACCATACAGACAGCAGAGATGACCACAGATACTAGAGGTGACAGCAGAGATGACCAGCAGATACTCAGAGAGGTGACCAGCAGATACTAGAGGTGACAGCAGAGATGACCAGCAGATACTAGAGGTGACAGCAGAGATGACCAGCAGATACTAGAGCAGAGATGACCAGCAGATACTAGAGGTGACAGCAGATACTAGAGGTGACAGCAGAGATGACCAGCAGATACTAGAGGTGACAGCAGAGATGACCAGCAGATACTAGAGGTGACAGCAGAGACTTGAGATGACCAGCAGATACTAGAGGTGACAGCAGAGATGACCAGCAGATACTAGAGGTGACAGCAGAGATGACCAGCAGATACTAGAGGTGACAGCAGAGATGACCAGCAGATACTAGAGGTGACAGCAGAGATGACCAGCAGATACTAGAGGTGACAGCAGAGATGACCAGCAGATACTAGAGGTGACAGCAGATACTACAGGTGACAGCAGATACTAGAGGTGACAGCAGAGATGACCAGCAGATACTAGAGGTGACAGCAGAGATGACCATCAGATACTAGAGGTGACAGCAGACAGCAGAGATGACCAGCAGATACTAGAGGTGACAGCAGAGATGACCAGCAGATACTAGAGGTGACAGCAGAGATGACCAGCAGATACTAGAGGTGACAGCAGAGATGACATAGGACCTAGAGGTGACAGCAGAGATGACCAGCAGATACTAGAGATGACAGCAGAGATGACCAGCAGATACTAGAGATGACAGCAGAGATGACCAGCAGATACTAGAGATGACAGCAGAGATGACCAGCAGACACTAGAGGTGACATCAGAGATGACCATCAGATACTAGAGGTGACAGCAGAGACTTGAGATGACCAGCAGATACTAGAGGTGACAGCAGAGATGACCAGCAGATACTAGAGGTGACAGCAGAGATGACCAGCAGATACTAGAGGTGACAGCAGAGGTGACCAGCAGATACTAGAGGTGACAGCAGAGATGACCAGCAGATACTAGTGGTGACAGCAGAGATGACCAGCAGATACTAGAGGTGACAGCAGAGATGACCAGCAGATACTAGAGGTGACAGCAGATACTAGAGGTGACAGCAGAGATGACATAGGACCTAGAGGTGACAGCAGAGATGACCAGCAGATACTAGAGCTGACAGCAGAGATGACCAGCAGATACTAGAGGTGACAGCAGATACTAGAGGTGACAGCAGAGATGACCAGCAGATACTAGAGGTGACAGCAGAGATGACCAGCAGATACTAGAGGTGACAGCAGAGACTTGAGATGACCAGCAGATACTAGAGGTGACAGCAGAGATGACATAGGACCTAGAGGTGACAGCAGAGATGACCAGCAGATACTAGAGATGACAGCAGAGATGACCAGCAGATACTAGAGATGACAGCAGAGATGACCAGCAGATACTAGAGATGACAGCAGAGATGACCAGCAGATACTAGAGGTGACAGCAGAGACTTGAGATGACCAGCAGATACTAGAGGTGACAGCAGAGATGACCAGCAGATACTAGAGGTGACAGCAGAGATGACCAGCAGATACTAGAGGTGACAGCAGAGATGACCAGCAGATACTAGAGGTGACAGCAGAGATGACCAGCAGATACTAGAGGTGACAGCAGAGATGACCAGCAGATTACTAGAGGTGACAGCAGAGATGACCAGCAGATACTAGGCTTTTGGGACTGTGATCAATGCAGTCTATACCTCTACAGACCCTAAACAAAGAAGGTAACTTGTTTTAAAATATTTTTTAATATGAACTTTCTATGTATCTGAATATTTGTTATCCTTTTCAGTGTATCGGCTAATTCTTTATTTTGGTTATCACAGCTACATAGGCTGGATAAGGCAGTTCAACACCTGGCCTGGGACAAGAATACCGACTGTCCAACGCTATATCTGGAAAAAAGGATCAACAGAGGAGGGAAGCCCAAAAGACCCAGCTACAGTGTAACGGAATAAAAAAGGCAGACGAGGGAAAGAGAGAGGAGACGCCCCGCGGCATGCTGGGAAATACAAGGACCCACCTACACACCTGACATGTCCACGGTGTCTCTAGTTCTGAACCTGACATGTAGCCGTCCACGGTGGTCTCCAGTTCGGAACAGGCGGTTCCCCAAATGTGAGTTTTTATTTTATTTTTTAAGGTCAATTTTTTTTTATTCCATAAATTTTGTTCATCTTAAAAAATAAACAATTCAAACAAAATCAATACAAGTTAAGTCGATCAAAAGAAAAAAAAAATTACCCTAAATGGATGCATTCGTTCAAATAGCACGTAACCATCATCATTAAATACAGCAATATATTGTGTGGTGTGTTCAATAAGACACTAATGCCTGTTTGTCCTTCTGTAGACAGGAACCTGATGCTCCAACCGGAAGGTCGTTAACCCCCCTGAAATTCAGCCGTCCATGTTGGCCCCCAGTTCTGAACAAGATGGCCATGGATCTTTTGTGCAGGGGCCAAAACAAAAACTTTTTTTTAATGTGTGTATTCTGAACTATGTAACTCCTATCTTCTGATCTTTCCTCAATTTTTTTTAAACCTTTATTTAACCAGGCAAGTCAGTTAAGAACAATTTCTTATTTTCAATGACAGCGGGTTAACTGCCTGTTCAGGGGCAGAATGACAGATTTGTACCTTGTCAGCTCAGGGGTTTGAACTTGCAACCTTCCAGTTACTAGTCCAACGCTCTAACCACTAGGCTAACTCCCACATCTCCCAGTCTTCTTTCCAAATATACCAAGTTTTTGCATTTCGGAATCATGTAATTACACATGAATAGAAGTAACTTTTGGGTTGGAAATCTACATTTTGCCACTTTCTCTCGTGATTTCAGGTCCTCTGGAAATGTCTTTCCACAATGAGAGCAGTGGTATGTCTTCTCCTGTGTGTGTATTTTGTCATGCTCTTTCAAGCCCCTTATCTGAACAAAACCCTTTTCACACTGGGAGCAGAGGTGAGGCTACCCTCCTTTATGTGTCACCTCATGCCTTTTCAGGTTCCCTAACCTGGTAAAACGCCTTCCACACTGAGATCATTGGAATGGCTTCTCTCCTGTGTGTGTCATCTCATGCGTTTTCAAGTTCCCTAACCGGGTATAACTCTTTCCACACTGCAAGCATTTGAATGGCTTCTCTACAGAGTGTTTTCTCTCGTGCTTTTTCATGTCCCCTAATGATAAATGTGTATTTTCACACTGGGGGCAATGATAGGGCTTATCTCCTGTGTGTGTATATATCTTATGTGATTTAAGGGACCCCAACCTTGTAAAACTCTTTCCACACTGGGAGCAGTGGTAAGGCTTCACTCCTGTGTGTGTTCTCTCATGCTCGTTCAGTTGTCCTGACCAGCTAAAACTACTTTTACAATGGGAACAATGATAAGGCTTTTCCCCTGTGTGTGTTCTCTCATGAGATTTCAGGTCCCCTGATCGAGAAAATGTCCTTCCACACTGAGAGCATTGGAATGGTTTTTCTCCTGTGTGTGTTCTCTTATGCTCGTGCAGATGTGTTGACTGGATAAATCTCTTTCCACACTGGAAGCAATGGTAAGGCTTGTCTCCTGTGTGTATTCTTTTATGTATTTCAAGGCTCCCTAACCGTGTAAAACTATTTCCACACTGAGAGCAGTGATAATGCTTTCCCCTGTGTGTGTTCTCTCGTGTGATTTCAGGTTCCTTGATAGGGAAAATCTATTTGTACACTGGGAGCATTGGAAAAGCTTCTCCCCCGTGTGTGTCATCTCATGCTTTCTCAGATTCCATACTCGGGTAAAACTCTTTCCACATGGAGAGCAGTTGTAAGACTTCTTCTCTGCATGTGTTCTCTTATGGTTTTTCAGGCTCCATAAATGGCTTTAACTCTTTCCACACTGGGAACAGTGGTGTCATCTCACTGGTTCAGACGTCTCTGGTTCCTCTGAGTCGGGTCTCTCTTCTGCCAAAGACAAACAGAGTGGTTAAAACAGGGAGACCTGCATGGAATCTCCACATACATTTTAGTCATTTATCAGACCCTCTTATCCAGAGAGACTTACAGTCAAGTGCTCTTAGCATGTGATGCATGTGCTCCATTGTCTCTTAGCATGTGATGCATGTGCTCCATTGTCTCTTAGCATGTGATGCATGTGCTCCATTGTCTCTTAGCATGTGATGCATATGCTCCATTGTTTACATGACCCATGTATTTTACACTGTGTGGCTTTAAGGGAATAGTATGGTCACTATCCAGAGCAACTTGCAGTTAGTGCATCCATCTTAAGGTAGCTTGGTGAGACAACCACAACAGTGATAGTAAATACAGTTTCCCTCAGTTAGTGCATCCATCTTAAGGTAGCTCAACTCAATTTGGTTGAAACTAAGTTTGGCTATTGAGCAATTAAGCTGGCTAGCTAACGCTACCTTACCCGAAAATATCCGATGGCAGAGTGAAGAAAAAGCTTTGGAACAGTGACACATCAACCTCTCCACAAGCTCTTCAACATTCCAATAATCTTTCACAAGGTTTCTCAGTTGGTACCAAATTGGGACACTTACCGACCAGAGCCTACTGGACAAAATATGTTTCAGAGGACGTGAAAATCAACAATATAAATCCAAAGTATAACATTTTCCCACCATCTGCCATGTAGTTGCCTTCCTTGCCATAACCCAAACCCTTGCAACACCATCAAAGTCGGTACGCCGTTTGCCCAGCTGAAGCCACCTGACACCTGAGTTCGGCCTCATCCCTGGTGCCAGCTGGGAAACCTACCAAGTACACCACCATCACAGTTTATATAATACAAGTGCAGCAAACTGTGTTCTGAGGTCAAGTGTTAAAAATATTACAAAGAACATTTCCACCACTTTATACTATAACCAGTTAAACTACGACTCCCAGACTGCATTGCAATGCCCCACTGGAAAATGTTAGTCCAACTGACTAAAACATCACTAAAATCAAAGGACATCATTACAACTGCAGGCAGGGTAGCCTAGTGGTTAGAATGTTGGACTAGTAACCGCAAGATTGAATCCCAGAGCTAACAAGGTAAAAATCTGTCGTTCTACCCCTGATCAAGCCAACTAACCCACTGTTCCTAGGTCATCATAAGAAATTGTTCTTAAATGACTATTCCTTTTCT